>NC_031773.1:35913670-35984368 GCF_001522545.3 Parus major | reverse complement strand
CGCCGTCCTGACCGCGCCCCGAGCCGCGCTCCCGCTCCCCGCTCTCTTCTGGCGGGCCGCTCGCACCTCCGGGTGCAGGATGGGGACGCAACCCGCCTCCTTCTCGTACTCCTCCAGCGGCGCCGCCATCTTCCTGCGAGCCCCGCGCCCGCTGCATGCCGGGTAGTGCGCGTGCCCGCGGCGCCCCCGCGCGCCGCCGCTTCCTCTGAGGGGCCGCGCGCGGCAGGGCCGTGGCGGTGTGCGGCGAGCTGTAGGTACGGGGTGATTATTGCTGAAGGGACACACAGCCCGTGCTTCAGCTGTGGTACTTGCTTATGGGTATATGCACCCCCCTATTTATAGGGGTACCTCTATCGGCTCTCCTGGAGTCAATATTTAGTATAGTATGGGTTTGCGGAGATACTCCTAATAAGGAGTAAGGTTCATTACAAGTTGGAATGCGAGTGAAAAGAGAGCCCTTCACCTTCTACTTTTAATGTAGTTTTGGTTCCATACTAAGCAATGTCTATCCGTTTTTCCTTGGGAGTTGTCTTCATGCCTGCTAGGGTAGCAAAGAGAGCATGGGAATAAAGCAAGAAAGTTTTAATTAGGTTTCTGTTCTCAGCTGCAGGAATGTTTGAAACCCCCCAGCAGCCCTGAGGATTTCCTGAGGAAGCAATTCCTTCCAACCATTTGTGCCCTACTGGGCCGCTGGTTCCTCGCATCCCAACACACATCTGAGCGCTGCCCAGATGGCTGCGGATTTGGGGACAAGTTACAAAATAGGCTTGGTTCTGTTTAGCTGGTCATTTCTGTTCACACAGGCTGTGTAATGCCCATACAGCCAAGATCGGGAATCCTAAAGGGTTTTATTTCATTATTTATTTTTTTTAAAACAAATTACATTTTAATCAAAAATGGTTTTGCAATTACAGAATATTATTGCTGGTTTGACTGCTGCTTTATATTTCTATATCTATGGTGCTCTCATTTGCCTTTGTGAGAAAGGGACCTTTAGATAATACATTTTGTTGTATCATAATACATTAAGCTCATAAGCCTAAAACCCTACAATGATATTCTCTTCATTACTCTTTCCTATCTCATGCAAAATGTAACAGAGAAGCACTAATAAAATCTGACTGCAGCATTATTAAAATGTTAAACCATAAATGTCTTTTTTTTCCTGTATTTAAATTCAAAATTGTGAAGAAGAATGACATAAGATTTAGAAACCGGGGGTGTGAAACAGGTCTCAAAGCACAAATTTGAAACCATAAGGACTGAAGTGCTAAAAGAGCAGAACAAGACACAGAGTATACAGGAGAGGATCTTTTTTTAACTCTCTATATTATTAAATGTACTGGGGCTTAGATATAATTTGCAATTTGATTTGCATGAGGAAGAGGGTTTTCAACCCCCTACAGCCTCCAGAAATAGAAATCCTATTAATCATGACAGTTCATCACTCCTATTTATAATAAAAGCAAGGGTGATAAAATAACTAAAAATCTTTATAGTATTTTCACTATGCAGATTATTTTTCCTTGCAACTCTGAAGAAGTTATGCTTTGTCCCATAGCTCTGAACTGGATTGTAAACAAATACTCTGACACCTGTCTAGGTATTTATAGCCTGTTCTTCACAAATCTCCACATTTGCAAACCAATTCTGTTCCCAGATATGACTGTACGGAGAATTTTTGCTGTTTAAACTGGGGCCTCATCTGTGAGTATAGTTCATGTGCAGCCTATTGTATCTTTCTTCAGAATGAGTGTCCCTTCTACTGCCAAGTAACAGCAGAACTAGAATACGGGATTGTGCTACTGTGCCTCTGCATTAGAGCTCCTCATTCAAAAGCTAGCAGTGGTTCGGACGTTTAAAAAGTTTTCCACACTTCAAGCATTCCTTGCATTAGTCCTTTCCTAATCTACATATAATCTAACATAATTGCATGGAAACATGATTCTTCATTGTTTTGCATTGTCATTACAGAGAAGTTATGGTCTGTGCAGAGTAAGCAAATGGCAGACACAAACCCAGCAATCTGCTGCAGTAACAAAGTTTACTCCTTTTTCCCACAAATCTAAAAGGCTGTAAGGTTAAATGTTTTCCTGGACTCTTGCAAAAAATTTGCTATCTGATCTTGAGCAAGTATTTCACTTCTCTGTGATTTACTTTTGTCACTTGTAAATCAAAAACTTCATCATCTCATTCAGGGGGGTAATCTGGGAATTTATTACCATTGCAGAGCAATTTTATCTCTCTGATTAAAGATGCTTTCTAAATGCCAGGAATTATTGTTGATCAATGACAGGAAATGCCCTTCCGTGTGCTTGCATTGAATGCTCCATAGCTGATGTGTGAAGTGCTCTCCGTATTGACCAAAGAGGTTTTATCCAGTTCTACTTAACTAGGCATGCAACAGGGACAAGTCTGTCATGGTGGTTAAACACCACACACACTAGAAAATTATTTTAGGTCATATTCTCACAAAAGGAGAACAGTTCACTGGTACCACAGACACATAGATTTTCTTGCCTCTGTTTTGTTTTATGTTAATCTCTGTGGAAAGGGACATAAGGACTGGATACCTTTTAATTTTGAAGTAAGCTAAAAAACAGCTGAACTGGGAAGTAAGTAGCACAAAGTCTTATGATTCTCTGTTCTGTGATGAATTTTATCTTCTTTAACAAGCTATTAGGAAGAAAACCCTTTGGCAGAGACAAAATATATTTATGGAATGTGTCTACACATGGCTACACATGTAGGCATGACTGCAGCTTTTTTAGCTTCTGTCTTCTAGACGCATTTCACTAGGCTGTGAAATGTGACAGTGAAATAAAAGACTTTCAACACACATTTCTTAGTAGCTTTGTATTATGCTATCAACACTTAAAACAACTAAAAGTGTGCATGAACAATGTGTAACTTTGCAACAAAATACTGCAATTGAAGCTAGGTGTTTATTCTCACAGCAGGTCAAAATTTAAATTGAAAATATTGGAATGTCTTAGTACATAATAGGTACGTAGGTAGTAAGTCAAATGTACCTTACCTAACCCTACAAGAATGTGTATCTTTAGAAGAGTTGTGCATGTCTTTCACTTTCCATACATAGTTTTGATTAATCCTATTGTAATTAATAAATCATGTGCTGCATTTGCCACGATACTGAGGTGCCTCTGAAATTTTCCCTTGCATAGTTGTCCTTTGCATAATGATTCAAAAAACTAGCTTCATTATCCAGGGCTAAAATCTCTGGAGAAGGCATGTTATGGTCCTGTCCTCGGAGTATGTTTGCAGAGGGGCTATCAGTAATTATCTTTATTATTTTCTATCCATGCTTCATTTTCTAATCACGTTACTGTTTGAGCCTTGTGCTTAAAGTATTGGAAATTATACCCACCTATCTAAATATGTACACCAAAATGAATGTATGAAACCTATCATTCTGCATGGATTTATCCAAGTCTATGATTTCTCTCTGCATTCACTCCTACATAGAGAGCATCCCCTCCTCAAGGTTTGGACCAGTTTGGGTGACTGCAAGCCTGTGAGTTTGCATGACAGCTCTTCAGAATTTGTTTTTAAAAATATAATCCAGCTGAAAATGCTCTCAAAGCAAGTGCATTAAGAGAATATTAAATATGCATGATTGAAGACAAATCAAATAGTGAAACTGTTCAATACAGTGCCTTCTCTAACTGCAAGCACTGCTTCTGTTCTAGTATCTCAGGGCTCTGACAGCTGTGTGGATATGAATGAAACCTGTGTGACTAAACCTGGTTTTGCTTCCAATTGGCTGCCTCACCCTCTTGAGAGGGGTGAGTATCCTGGAAGGCAGATCCATCAGATCTCGCTGTAGGTCCAATCCTGAACCACTGCAGGCTTCAGCCCTCTCTTCTAAGGTAACGTGAGCTTTCAGTATCCTGGGCTGAAAGCCATGGCACTTCAGGAGAGGATTCATTAGGGGATCAAGTGTCCTTACTCAGCAGTGGCAGCATCTGTCAGCCAGGATGACTGGGGACAGCAGCCACTCGACCGTGTGACCATGTAATGTGCTGCCACATGTCAGTCAGTGCTGCTGGTACAAGACAGCAGTGGGTGATGTGATTCCCTCACTACCAAGCGTAGTCAGGTTCTTCTTTGCACAGCCAGTGCAGAGGATTAGTCACAGTGGCTGTGTTAGGCAGTTTGTCCCCAAGCATCACCAAAGAGAGCCTGGCAATGCTCTTATACCAGTTTTAAAACAGTGCATTTTTGAATTCCAGTGGTGGTCATCTTGATTTCCATTGTTGTAAAGAGAAGAAAGTCAGACACTGTGGTTATGCTACCCTTTACTATTTGCCAAAGAGCACTGTATATTATGCCAGGCTGTTTTAGATACCATGAAGCAATCCTCCTAAAAGAGGGGGAAAAATGTTGGAAAAATCCCAGCTGAACTGTCGTCTGATGTCTGGGTCCTCCCTGTAGCCTTTAGCATACGCAGCACGGACAGGGGTCGTGAAAGGGAAAGTCACTTTCTTCTCTACTCCTTCTGAGTGTATCTGTTGGGGGAAAGCTTCTTTTGATGGGATAAGAAGCCATAATATTGTCTGCTGGTCTGCAAATGATAGGTGCTTTTGCAGAAAGGGATGATTCTGCCTAAGGAAGTCTTCTCTTTTGCTACATAGCCTCTTGCTCCCTTGGAAACAGTCCAGGAGGTTGCTAACATTAAAAAAGGCCTAATGATAATGTTTGATATAAAACATCAGGTAAATAACATATTTGTACTATTTCCCCTTCACTTTCCTTAAGGGAACAGACTTTTTCCATTTGACTACTGAAAGCTGGAAATGCCCCTCCAGTGGTGAAATTGTAACCCATTTCATTTAAAGGGACCCTTTTCTACATGTAGTTTCCCACAGCATAATTATATTATATGTAATAATATATATATTTGGACCTCAAATCCCTGTATCAAATTGTATTCAGGGAGATTTCCCTGTAGAGTTATTGAAATATAAAGCTGATGACATAAGCACATAGAGAAAACAGGGACAAATTGCAAAGTGCTAGACATCTATTTAAAAAAAAACCCTGAATAAGTTGTACTTGTTGAACCCTAAATGTCTAAATGAATGTTGTGCTTTCAAAACAGTAAGCACATCAGCCTGTGAATCCAATATCTCTTTCTGGAGAGATTCTTTCTGTCACTTTCTGTTGCTTTCAAGTAAGTTTTTTGTAGAATCATTACTTGGTATTTGAACACAAAGGGGTAAGCACTAAATGTAAGCTGCTACTAAGCATAGCATCCTTGCTCTTAATTTTTGGTGGTTTTGCATTTTATTGTACATATTTTTTATGCCAAAATAATATCTCTTATTAGCATGAAATATGTATAGCCCTTGAGTGACATAAAGCAATCATATTATTTCCCTAGGTGATTATCTTTGCTGATGCAATTCCACGCTGACAAATTCTGCATTGATTTAGAAGTGCAGAAAATGAGTGGGGTTATCTAACTTAACTTTTTATTCCCACTTTTTTTTCTTTAAGATGATGTTCTCCTATTTCCCACTCGTGTTTTACATATCTGATCTTGATACTATATCATACTCATGGATGACTTTGCTGCTCTCTCATATGTCAAAGGAGCATCTCTCCTTTCTTTGTTCATTATAGTCAAAGTGGCTATTACTTAGTGTTCTCATTATTTAGACTAGGTAGATCTAATAGGCGCATTAAAATAATGTTTAACTTACCTGAGTCTGTTAGTCTCCTGTGAGTTTTCCCCCAGAGCTTGTTTTTGGCACATTCAATAATGTGCCACACGTACCAGTTTGTGCTGTTACCACATCTGCCTGTGCTCATGCTTTGGGGAAGCACAGGACTCTGTCATGCAGCCCTGTACAAGAGCTGACACTGGATTATGCTCCATGTTTGTAAAGGAAAATGAACAGACTTGAAACTGAAGACTGGATTATACTTTATGAACTTTTTTCCTTTTTTGTTCTCATTTTCATTATGGTTTGTTCTCCCAGACCTCTCTTTACATCTTTTGAGCTGGGCTGATTATTCCAGCTGCCTTTGGAGAAGGTGCAGAATATATCCGAAGAATGACTTTTTGAAACACAGGAAGTTGCTGAGGCAGAAACTCACTGCCAAAATGAAAATCAGCGACAAACCAATAAAATAAAATTAATAGTAATTCCACTACTTTAAAAAGATACCATTGAGAATGAAGCAATAAATATTCAACAATGGTTTTATGGAAGTGTTGAATCCTCAGGAATTTATGTTGAAGTGAGTTGAATGATAAAATAAGAGAAAAATAACAGTTAAGAGTTTAATTTACGATCTTTGTTTGAAAGCCAATAAATGAATTATTTTTGGTACTTTATATCACATGAAGTAAATATTTTCCCTGCTCAGATCTAAAGCAAGCACGTAGGAACATGGTAGACTAACACTCTTCTCCTTTACAAATGAGCATTTTCTAGCTGAATTAAAATAATTTTCAGTAACCAAGGTGATGTCCAAACATAAAATAATAAGACACTTCTATAAATAGCATGGTTGTAGAATACTATTGTTTTATAGTCCTCTTCAGGAATTGTTTTCATCATGGTCATGGCAGTGAATATATAGAGCCCATTGTCCAGGGAGGTGTATTGCCAGGGCTGGACCTGCTCATTCATTGACCATGAAAGGTACTTTGCCTTCATATAAAAGAAGAAAAAAAGGAATAGTACAGGAAAAAATATAAAAGAGGGAAACTTTATCAAAAGCAGTAAAAAAGAAAATTAAATATTAAACCCAGAAAGTTTCTGATTTTAGAGAAAAGCAAGAGACAAATGCTCAGTTGGAAGAGACAATAATCATCTAGTCCAAAGGCATGATCACCTCAGGGGTGAGTATTTGCTTTTCATTGGAGATATTTAAATTCTCTATAGTTGGTTTTACTTGATTTTTTGGTTTTGGGGTTTTTTTTTGTTTGTTTGTTTTTTGTAGAGAACAATTAATTGGCTTACTGAAGTCCATAAAGCATGCCATGCAGGTATTTTAGATTTATTATATTGGAATTAAGGACAGACAAAATAAGCCAACAGCACTTATGAAAACTTTCAGAAATGTGATGGGAAATGTTGCATGAATTACCATCTTATTTAGGTTTTTGCTGAATTTATGGTGAATTAGTAACGGTTGCTCACAGGCAAGTATAATAAACGTAGGGGCCAATATAAATTTGACTGTGTTTTAATGGGAAAGAGTGGGAGCAGTTTTCTGCCCTTGACTAAGCAAGGATACATAGCAGCAACCTCTTCCACTGACTCATTGATTCAGTGGGGGAAAATTCCTTTATTAGATTCATATAAAGACTGCCAGAATACTGAAGGTACCAAATGAAGAAATAATCCTCACAACCAGTCTTTAAAATAATAAAGTAAGTAAAATACATCATTCATAAGGTTTGGATGAAAATGGCTAATCTGAAATGCAAACTCAAACATCCGTAATATTCAATACAGTATGTTAAATATCATGCTGTATGATTATAAAATAAACAAGCCTGGAGTTCAGAAAGTTGTATGTTTAGATGGTATACTTGGGAATCATAAAAGACATAAAAATGCATAGGAGGTGCAGAGTTGGTATAATCCAATCTTGAAGCTGTGGGGAATGAACCAGTGGCACTGTTTTTGGAATAAATGCAGGCGAACTGAGCTGTCACATTAAAGCTGACAGCCCTGCTACGCAGCTCTAATCTGCTGTGTAAAGATCTGGGTTAGGAGAGGATGGAAATCTACAGATGCACTATTCCAAGTCTGCCTTTCTGAGCTTGCAGATCAAAGTCAAAAACCATGCCTGATCAGAAACATCAAAAACCGTGGGCAATGTAGATAATTCCAGAAAGAGGCAGATGATTTAACCCTCTTTCACGATTCTTTTCTAAAAAAAAAGTCTCTAGATGCCAAGACATTTTCAATGCAATGACTGTGTTATCTCCCTTCACATACTGAGGTAACACAGTCAAAATAGCATCCATGATTCTTGCAGCTTGATGAGACAGACTTCCCTTGAATTGCTGCAAAGTTTAGGACTCTCACCTGTTCTCAAGAGAATCATCACTTAAGAGATTTCCCAGCACTCTAACTGCACATCTTGATGGTAATGGAAAGTGGCAACTCTTCTGAACTTGCAGGACCTTGGTCACCTTGGGCTTCATTTACTGCTGGTGCTTTTAGTGGTCCTAAAAAAAAAAAAAAAAGAAAGAAAATGGCTCACTCATGCTTTAATACAATGGAAGTAAAAGGTTTGGCACACAGAATGGTATTTAATAGAAGAGTATATATCTGGGCTTTGAAACTGCTACAAATGCTCATATATTGTAGCAAAAGAAGTAAGGAGTTTATTATACTATAGCATGCTGCTGCTAATTTATAAGTTCTCTCTCTTTGGTTTCAGCAGTCGCTAGAAGCACATGAATGTTTCCGTCACGTCTTGGAAACAAATAACAAAACATGTCCATAGGGAAAGTTACAACATAAAATTGAATTTTAATATAGCAGGAAGGGGGCTGACAGCAAAAATAATCATTTCATCTGCGACGTTGCAGGTCGGCGTATTGCAGCTGAGAATACTCTGGTGATTGCGTAGATGTGAGCTCCCCTGTGCAACACTAACCCAGTCCTTGCCTGTCTCACAGGGAGAAGGAGTAATTCTGTGAAGATGAAATGAAATGCAATACAGACCTAGTAGCCATATGCTTAGTTACTTATGAATATCTTCATTTTTCTTGACAGCCCATGTCTGTCATTCCCAGTTTCTAACTCGGTAATTTTTCCTAGCATCATGTCCTACAGCTTCAGGCAAAGGAGGAGAGCTGCTGCTGCCTGGGTACCACTGGGCTGGGAGAGGGGAAGTGGGGGGGCACCAGCATCAGTCACTGCCCTGGGGATGAGGACAGGACGCACAGAGTTGTAGGAAGCTGCAGGCTGGTGCTGCTGTGACATCCTTGCAGCAGGGGTTGATGGCCCTAGGGAGCTGATGTGGGGTGGACAGTGTAAGGGAGCCCCAGGAGTGTGGGCAGGGACAGAAAGGGAGGTCCTATTGGGGTCCTCATGTACTGAGTAGATATATAAAATCCTCTCTTCTGACTCCATTTTCCCTCACAATTTTTGGCAAATATTTTCCTACCATTTCTGCCCACGGTAGTGTACTGAAGCAGATAAAAACACAGATATACACAATCTAAACCTGCACTTTTTGCAGACAATTGTCCACCATCACAAGGTGGGCCCTGCCACTCACAGATAGAGTCAAACCCCTCTAAACTGCCCCAAGACCTCTCTGTGCACTACTGTGCATTACGAGGAGGGATGGGCAGAGCTCTGCTGGATGGAGCAGGACACAGAGATCCCTGATGTGGGCTGACCTGAACTTAAGCATCCCTCTGCTGCAGCATGGAGCCACTGTGCGGATTAAGTGGCACAAGGAGTAACTGAGCAGCACTTCTGCAGATTGCCAGCTGGGTAACACCCTAAGGCTCCCAGCTCCAGAATTAGCAGAGCCAGTTCATGTGAACCCAGCTCAGGGTCGGGATGATGCAGAGCCAGCTGTGCATGTGGTCAAAGATGCACATCAGAACCACGTCCCAAACATTTTTGCAACATTAGTTTTGCAAGACAGAGACAACAAATCAAAAGAGATCTCAAAAGGAGAAGATGAAGAGACTTCAGACATTGTAATGCAGTCACTCCACAGACACACAGCTCATGGCAAGCTATTTTGTGTAAGACACTGTCCTGTTTGGTTGGAAACTCAGTCAGCCCTCATAGTTTGCCTTTCATAAATGTGCAGTTCCTATCCTAAGACTGGGGTAGATCCAAATGGACGGCAGATCAAAAATCCAAAATATAGCAAAAGGAGCCACATGTAACTAGTATTCTTTTAAGGAAGCAATACAGGAAGACACACAACATTAGGGTTGTGGTCCTTCTAAACCTGAGAGCTACCTCTTATCAGGCTTGAGTTCTTCAAATCTACGGTTATGAGCTCCTTTCTTACCAAGACATGGCTTTTTCTACACATAGACACCTGTCAGAATTGGGAAGGAGGCAGTAGGTAACTTTCTTTGTAAGAAACTGGGTAGGAGAAAACCCAAGCATGATTTTGAAACATAAAATATTTTAATATTGACCATGAGTATTTATCTCCTTCTGAAATTTGCTGCTTGGCAAGAATGAAGCATCTCAGAGTTTGACTGGTGAGATAGATTAATGGGGGACCTGGTCCAACTTCCTTATGCAACTAAAGTAGATAAAAGCCAGTTTCTGTGGTGGTGAGAGAGACCCTACATGCTGCCTGTGAAAACTATAGCACTGTTCAAACATCAACCTAACAGACACTTTGTTAAGATGGGAGATTTCGTGAGTGACCCCCAACAGAGGCTACTGCAATCACTTTGGAGAGTGATATAATTTCACCCTATCACTCCTCTGAAGGATATTTTTAAAATTGCTTTGGCTCCAAAGTAATGTAGGTGTTTCTGAAGATAATACATTTATGCAAAAGGATGATGGCTTGAATCTGTGTGCATTTGTTTTGTAGTGGTATTTCAAGTGTTTGTCAAATACACGGCAAATAAGGTGTTCAGAAGGAAGAGTAAATGAAAAAACTTAGCAGCAGTAGTCTCAAATTGTGTGAATTTTGCAGACATAATTCTTTTTTTTCCCAGCAAAATCAGTAAAATCAATGTAGTGATTGGCCTTTTAGTGAAAAATCTAATGCTACACTCTTACTTGCTTCTATAAGGACACACTGGAATTATGTTAAGAAAGTCTGTTGTGATTGTCTTGCTGTTTCATTTCTGGAAGTGTTGTGGGCTTCTGGGTTCCCCATTTTCTCCTTTGATCCTAAAGAATGTCAGCAGTCTGTAGTCTTGGCAACTTCATAGCAGCCAGTTGGTAGGAAATCTCCCAAGTACTGATACTGAGAAGTCTGGCTTGATTCCTTCACATGCTATCCTTTCAATCCATTAAGATATATCTTCCTTAAAATATCTATTTGGAAGTGCACATTATATGAATGAAACAGGTCATGTGCAATGCTTCTAAGTCTTATTTATCTATGACATTGCTACTGTCATGACTGGAGGAAAGACAATGAGGTTTAGACTTAATATTAATTAGAAAGCTGATTAATGAATTTGGCACCTTTATCTGAAAGACGGGAATATATTTCTGTGTAGTTTTGCTGTGGAAAGTGCAAGCAGAACAGACATCTGAAATATCCCATTCTGGGGACAACATTAACATGCTTTTTCAGATTTTTGTGGAGTTAATACTACCTATGGTGGATGAAGTTTTTCAGGATATGAAGAGGATGAAGTGAAAGGTATGGGCAGAAAGAACAGCAAAAATATGAAAGTTTGCAAAATTACCTTCCACCCTGTAGCCTGTTATTCTGCAGTAAAGAGGCTGGCTAAGAGAGGAGCCTGGCCTCTCTGATGCATTATGACAGAGGAAATAAGAGATATGTGTTCTGTTTATCTGCCATGAATCAACAAGAAAGAGGTCAGCAGGAACATGAAATGAATTTTTATTAGAATGTTGGACATCAAAAATTGCTTGCTCTCTCTTGCCTGGATTATCACTCCAGCTTTTCTTTCTGTATTTGTGCTTTTAACTTCTAGTGGGAAAAATTAAGAAGAAGCAATGAGCCTCTGCTGTCCTGACATAAAATGTGCAATAAAATCTAGCCTCTGGAAGAAAAGCTTATAATCCATCAGGGAGAAAATACATCCCCCTGATAATTGTTTAGCAATGGCAGAGCACTGAGGACCCTCTGAGGATATGAGGCATGAGATTATAGATCTAATAAAAATGTCCGTAAAATAGAGAGTAATTGAGATGTTTTAGAATATATTCAGCAACTGTGAACGGACACAATAGGACAAAAAGCTATCAGTCTGCTTGAAATAACAGAATCAGCAGCCTTGCAGTGTTTCCTTCAAGGACAATAGCGTGGGTTTGGGGTTTTTTTCTGTACTATACCTTGGAGGAGTTTTCAGTTTCAAAAGCACAATAGTGCCAAAGCAGGTTCTGTCAAACATGAATAATTGAATTTGAACAGAAATGCAGAGACTCTGAAAATACAACTGAAGACTTCAGAAAACCCTCAGAAAATGTACAGGCTAGGTTTGCTGCTCCTGGTCTCATATCACTAAACTTGGTCTACCCTCACTAAGAGCACCAAAGCTCTGCTGGTGCAAAATTTCAGCAGACAGCTGTGAGTCAGGCCCAGTATTTGCAGGGATCTTTTCTTAAGTAAAAGGGTCAGTGTATATCTTTGCCAACACTGGTGTAGACAGTATGATAACATTAATATCAATTAAATCACTTAAGACTTCCATTAATCAATGCTCTGAGATCAGCATCTGCTCTTCCCTTTTGCTGCAGTGACAAGTTGTAACTCTTAATTGTGCTTATTGTATTAGGCACTAATGAACCTCAATGCTTCATTCTTCAAGGGCACAGTGCAGATTACTGAAGCCTAATGACTTAAGTTGTTTGTTCCTTAAAGAGCTCACCTATGTGGTCCTGCCCTCTGCCAGTAACCTTTTTTAACCTGGCAGCAATCTCAATAAATACGTTGAGAAATAAAAAGAGGAACTGACAAAGCTCTCATTAAGGAGTGTGGGGGCACATGAGAAACCAGGAAAAGACCCTTGAGTAGAAAGGAAATAATAAGAGTCTGTAAAGCTTTGGAGGATATAGAGAGATTTGCAGACAAACCATTACAACAGGCAGCAAATGGTAGAGAAAGAAAGGTACTAAAGAGGAAAAGAAAGGAGGCTATGGAAAGAGTGGGGGATTTCTAACCCATTTTCTCTTGAAACAAAGTTTTCTTTTTCATGAAGTGTTTGTTAATCATAAAGTCACTGCTTTGTAATTTTTCAGCTGTACCAAATCTTCTGCTACAGAGTGTATACAGCCTGCAGGCTGGAGCAAGGGAACAAGGCCATGGAGTCTCATGCATCTGAAGTGCAATACTAGCCATAATTTTTTCTTTCTCTGTGATTAAACAGTGTTTGACTTCTAGCTTAGCTAACTTCAAAATGTCAAGAATAGCATCAAAGCTTTGGTCTGTTTCTAGTGTCTCAAATCCCACACACTCAAAAATAGAAAAGAATGTACTTTCTTCCCCAGGGCTTTGCAGATAAAGGATATTTCCAAAAACAATGTATACAGAAGTAGAAAATCAGGCAACAGAACCTCCTTTTTAACCAAGCAGCTGCTGTTAAAACTGAAGTCTGTATGCACTATATATAATTGTGTGCCATTAGTGCCATTGCCTGAGAAGTGCATGTTTAAGAGCAGCTTTACACTCCACATGTACCCCCTTGAAAAGAAAGCCACATACAGACAATTCCTTACATACATATATCTAAGTCTGCATTTCTTACTCTCCCACACTATGAATACAAAACCTATTTTATTTAAAGATTAGTTTACTCCTGCTGGGTAGTCCATATTTCACCAGGGATGATGACACCCAGTAAGTGGTTCAGGACAATTGAGATGCACAAAACATCCTGTTGTGTCCAGAAAAAGGCCTGTGTGTTTGCCTGATTTGAAAATCCATTGACTATTGATGACCCAGGATATCTTTAAGAACAAAAAAAATCAATGCAGTATGCCACTAGAAGGCTAATCATCCAGTCCAGTCTTCCAAAGATGTACAGCACCTTGTTTTCTAGACTCAGTGGTTCATGAGAGTTTCAAGATAGAAATCACATTACTTTCACATCTTCTCTGCTTGCATTGATTCACTGGTTCTGACCCAATTTAAGTGACTGCTGCCTCCAAGTGATTTATGTTTGAAACAATGCCATGTTTCATCTGAAAACATACAGTCACAGCTTCCAAGCTATATGAAGCATTCCAACTCCAGCACTTTGTGGAAGTACTGGCTCCAAAGCTAATTCAGGAATATGAAGATATGGGTGAGAATTGTTACAATAATACAATTTCCAAGATTGCTCTTATTAACTATATTCAATTATTTCAGAAATGTTCTTTTGAGGCTGTTAGGTAGTCTTCTAACCAGACAGAGCAGCATATATGTAAAGAAGAGAAAATTGAAGAGCAGCAGAAACATAAGAAAATTAAACAGAAAGGGGAGCACAATATATGTGAGCTTGCAGTGGGTGAGGCAGCAGGTGGGACTGGGAAAAAGCCTCTGCATCACTGAGTTCAACTCCCTGTAATCACACTGTCATGGCATCGACATTAGGATCAGATAGATCCTCAGTGTATCTTCTCCCTCATCTAAACCTCATAACACAAAGCAATCCTGGCTTACACATACAGACTGTGTAACAGTTGAAAGACCATTAGTGCAAAAGGCAAAAAGCCTCAAAAATTATACCATGGCATCACTTTAAAAAGAACATTAGAGAGGCACAGCACTGCCATTGCTGAAACATCCCTGGAGAATTTCTAGCAGATGGACTCAGCACTGTGCCCTATAGGAAACGAAAAGCTGCTGAGCCTCTGCCAATCTAACGTGAAGGAAAAATTTAACCCTCAAATAAACACCAAAACTAAGAATTAGTTTGGCCCTGGGAATGTGAGCAAGATATTGCAGCCAGCTACCTGAGAGATTTGTCAGAGTGTGGTCCTGACCTAGCTCTTGTTGTGGCCAATCCTATTACATGTCAGAGAAAGTGGATCACAGGCCTTTCTCTGTGCCAATACCTGATGGAAACATTGCCAAATATCCCCTACAATAGAGGATTTCAGGAATAAGAAGCTCAAATTTTGTGGCATATATGAGATAGCACTTTCCCTCATTTGTCCTCTCAAATTTACCTGCTCCAGGTCAAACCTGAGAGCTGCTTCTCGCAGAAACCTAGCAAGTGACTGGGAGATTTGTGCATCATCTGACTCAGTCACATGATCAATGCAGTGATTAACATGCTGTCCCTACATCTGACCCAGTCCAGAAGGAGCTTACCCTCTCCTCTGTAGATCCTCAGCTGTGAGGCCTTCAACGAGTAAAACTGAAATAATAAACCTAATCTCTGTGTCCACTTACCCAGACAGTTGACTCAAATTCACCCAAGAAGCCTGTCCTCATATTCACCCAAAAGCCAGTCAGAAGACCAAATATTTCAAAGGCTTCTCTCTTCTCCTACTGGCAAAACCCATCCTCCCACAGATCTAGCTCCAGTTCCCTTCAAATTCTAGCCAGATAACCTTCAACAGTAACAAAAATGGCCAGAGTCCCTTTCCATTTCTCTAAAGCTGAAAATACAAAAGTTTTAGACTCAAACACTCCAGCCCAACCTAGGCTACTTTCTGCTTCTCAAGCTGGTGGTGTTCAAACAAGGCGAAGAGAGATGAGGTCACTGGTCATAATTATAGATAAAGAAAAATGGGATCACTGCACAAACAATCCATTTTCCAACTGCACCTTCAGTGAAATGCCAGCCCTCTTCAATAGAGCCAATATTTTCACTTGTAAGGAGTAGCTCAAGCAAGTCAATTTGAATAAATTTGTAGACTGAACCAAAGTTGAAGTATTACTCAAGTAACTGAACCACAGGAAAGGAAGATGTTGTAGAAGAGAGTGGTTTAATTATAAGGACTCTAGATGTTTATATTTTATCTCAAAAATATAAGTAATGTAAATTTCATTTAACTTTGTTAGTTCAGTTTTGAATAATTTCACTATTCTATCTCCAACTAACTTGCTTGTCATTAAATAAATGTAGCTGGTCTCATTAGATTGTTTTCCTTACCAAATTCACCAAGTAAATTGGCTGAGTAGTCTTAATGTAGCCGTAGGAGAGTCAGTACCACGTTATCCCATTGGGGAGCAGCATATAGCACCAGCAGGGACTTAATACCTTTTGTAAGTCTAATAAATCCATAGTCCCAGTTGGAGGTAGCCCAGTTCTACCAGTTCTAAGTTTCAAAGAGACATAAGTGTTTGATCTGGGGAAGGGGGAAAAAATCCATCAATCTTGGATGGAAAAGAAGAGCAGATGCCACACTTCCTCAAGGACTTTTGTGACTGACTCTCCCCAGACAATGACTTGTACTCTGTGGACCACAGTAGGACCACAGAAATGAATCTACATTGAAAAGTCTGCTAGATATACTGCCTTGTCACTGAATGGAGATGAGAATCTTAGCAATACAACAGGAAAATAGGACTGAATAAGACAGGAGCAAGTTGTAGACTGAAAGTGAAACTTTCCATCTTATTATACTCTGGAGGACTTGAATAAGTGCTTTCTAATTAGCTTGCATTTCACTTGACATATTTATGGCTGTCACAGCACAAGTAGACCAATATACAGGGCTTTTTATTAAAGGATCTCCAGAGAAAAGCATCCAAACCTGCCAGCAACCATGTTTCAAAGGTTTAACCTCTCTAACCTTTATGGTTCAGTTAAAGTTCTTCCTTCACATGTGTCAAATACATCATCCTGCCAAGTGAACGCTAAGATTGACTTAGGCAATCACCTTCTCTATTTAAAATGCAATTGCATTCCTTCTTATTTGTGGTAAATTTTATATTATTTGCTCATAAAAATTGCCTAATTATATCAAGATAACAGAAATGCTAAACTTATCTATTGATTTACAGAAAGCAGATAAAGCAAGCAGACACTGTGCTCATGACCAGAAGATCACTAAACATTGAGGCTTGAGTGATCCACACAGCATCTAACCTGAGCAGGTATGCCCTGCTACAGCTTGGTTTTCTGACCCATGCTGCACTGCACAAGTTCCTTTGCTGCAGGGTAAACTTGGGTGCTTGCTTGTAACAGAGGAGCCTGCAAGCAGCTTGGTATCAGCAATCACATCACCTGCATGTCCTTGCCTTTATCTGAAACTGCAGCAACCAGGTGTTCTGTAAGCATCCTTTCTATCTGACAGCACAATGAATAGAGTTTTGCTTTAAGAAAATCCTAAAAGAGCAGGAATTAACAAAAGATAAAAGGTGGTGTAAAGTTCTACATGGATGTGATCTGGAGGCCTGTCTGGAGCTGTGCAACACAGCATTACCAGCATCTGGAAGGACATAAGATTATCTATACTACCTGTCTTTGTAACATTGATGCTAAATAATAGCAGTGCTTGTCAGAGTCTGAATGCCTTTTTTACTGGGATCTTAAAAATATAGCATCTCCTGGTACAAAGCAGCAGCTAATGAAGCAGTGGCCAGATCTGGACTCTTCTGCATGTACAAGATTGTTGTCATTGCTCCCTTAATTTTTCTCTAATTAACAACATGCTTAATTAGACTGGAAAAGCCGTATCTTGCTTGAATTTATTTTTCCTCAGCAACTGGGAGAACTATCCAGTTTGACTTTCATGCTCTAATTTTGGTGGCTTTTGTTTGCCCAGTACAGGTGGTTGAGACTTCCAGTACTACCCTAACAAGTGTTTTTTTGTTTTTGTTTTTGTTTTTGTTTTTTGTTTTTTGTTTTTTGTTTTTTTCCTTTTCTTAAGGTTTAGTGTAATTTGATTCTAGCAAAGAATTAGCAGGTCACCAACCTACATGTCACCAACCTCCTGGCCACTCAGCCCAGCATTTTCCTGACAGACCCTTTCCTAACCATCCATGTTCATCTTTGTTGCTCAAAAACTTCTTTCACATTGACTAGCTAATAAGCAAATGAGTCAGCTGCATGTTTTACCCTCAGAGTGAACATTTTTCGTCCTGTTTCTTTTCCTATTCTTCACTGAACTGTGATGCAGTGATGTTAAGATATTTGTATCTGGCACTAATTAATAAGTACCACCCATCAGAACTGCTAAATGTAGTGTTGGTTTTATCCTACAGATGGATTCAGTGATTTTGTTTCATGTAGGTGCTTGTGCCTTCCATCACGATTGTTCCTTCATTTTCCCCTTTGGCAGAGCATCATCTATTTTACCATTTGCTTTCAGCCAGAGATTCCCTAAGGGAATCCCTCAGCTCTCTCTCTAGTGTCTATAAAGCACAATGGAGCATGATGTAGCAGTGCTGACCTGGAACCAGCTGAACAGAGCTCAGCTCCCTTCCTGAAGGTGCTCACTCACTTGGCTCTGCTGAGAAGCAACAAGCATTAAATCCCAGGCAAAAGGCACAGGGGTGCCACTTCCTTTTTTCTAACACCTAAAGTGTGCATTGTGTATTTTTTTCCCCCAGAAAAGTGGAATATGCCCTTCTTCTCTTGCATGTGTTACAATGAACATCCTGAGTCATCTGGCAAGGAAATTAGGAAAGTTCATTAACTTTGCTTCCACTTCTTACATTCAAGCAAAGGTGAGAAGAAAATGCTTACAAAGTATAACTGTAGTGGTTTGACCTGGCTAAAAGGACTGGTATCCATCAAAGCCACTCTATCACTCCCCTCCTCAGTTGCACAGGGGAGAGAAAATATAAGAAAAGGCTCATGAGTTGAGATAAGGTTGGTGAGAGATCACTCACTGATTACAGGGAAATCATTCCATTTAGGGAAATCAGCTGAATTTATTACCAATCAAAATCAGAGTAAGATAATGAGAAGTAAAATAAATCTTAAAACCAGTTTTCCTCCATCTGTCCCTCTTTTCCAGGCTAAACTTTATTCTTGATTCTCTACCTCCTCCTGCTCAGTGGTGCAAGGACACGAGAGATGGAGGTTACAGTCAGTTCATCACATGTTGTTTCTGCCACTGCTTCCTCCACACAGAAAGGAGTCCTTCTCTGCTCCAGAATCCTCAACAAGCTTCCCCAACTCGAGTCCTTCCCATAGGCTACAGTTCTTCATGAACTGCTCCAGCATGGTTCCCTTTCATGGTGCAGTCCTTCAGGAACAGGCTACTCCAGTGTGGGTCTCCCACAGGGTCACAAGTCCTACCAGCAAACCTGCTCCAGTGTGGGCTCCTCTTCCTATGGGTGTGTCCCTGCCAGGAGCCTGTTCCTGCACAGGTTTCCCACAGGGTCACAACATGCTTTTGGGCATCCATTACATGGGTCTCCTCCATGGGCTGCAGGTAGAACTCTACTTCCCCACAGACCTCCATCAGCTGCAGAAGGACAGACTGCATCCACCCCAGGCTGCTGGGGAATCCCAGCTCTGGGGCTTGGAACACCTCCTTCCTCTCCTTCCTCACTGGTGTTGATATCTGCAGAGACTTTTTTCCCCACAGTTTCACTGCTCTCTTCTCTGGTTGCATTTACTTCTGCATAATAACTTTACCTCTTAAATATGTTATCACAGAGGCATGACTTCCATCACTGATTAGTTTGGCCACGGACAGAATTGGATCCATCTTGGAGCCAGCTGGCATCGGCTCTGTTGGATATTGGGGAAGCTTCTTGCAGCTTCTCTCTGATGTCACCCCTGTAGCTCCTCAGGTCACAGTGCAGCCTGAGGGGAGGGGGGATGTAACCAAATCAGCTTCTCTGAGCCTCTACACTCCCCTGCTACCAGAGCACTTGTCATGCAAATGCCATACAATAGCCAAACAAAACACACACACACTAAAAATCAAAAGATAGCTTTGTTCAGTGGTGACTCAATAACAAAGAAATTATAGTAGATGTATGATACCTAGATAAGATAAAAAAATAATCTTTAGGCTGTGGAAGAAAATCAATGTAATCTAAATGAGTATGCTCAGAATCCATATGTAATTAATATGCCATTATTTGTACAGGGTAAATATTTTTCACTTAAATAAGAAGTTTCAGCCTTTCATTGCAAGAACTGGGTAAAATCCAAATTGCTTATTGACAAACTGCCGTAACTATGTACAAACAAGAGATGAAAGATTTTTAGCTTGTCATTCATGATATATCCTGAAAATATGTAAACAAATCGTTCTCAAGTAAGCCCTATGCTGACTAAAGCAAAAAGGGGAATCAAGCCCCAATTTCCATAAAATAATTTTTAAGAGGTGCCTGGAACTTTTATCTTTGGCAGTTGTTTAGTGATTAATACTGGTACAGGAGGTCTCAGAGATTAATGGTTGCTTCCTTATAATAAGGAATAATTGGGGAAGCATGAATATTAACTTCCTTAGGAGGGGGAAAGGAAGAGAAATGGATTTCAGGAAAGAACAGCTGTGTTGCAAATTGAAACAAGGATTGAAAAATTTTAATAAACTTAGGATCTTGGTAGCTAAAATGAAACATCTCGGTATACAATTTGGGAAATAACCTAGCAATCGAGGTTAAAACCCATTAATAGTTCTGGAAAAATAGGATGGATGAAGCTGATATGAGACACAAAAGCAGAGAGAGAAGCTGTGTGAGCACAGAGCAGCTGCAGGGTCCAGATGCAGGTGGTGACATCTCCATATGCTGAGGGGATTATGCTGCTGCTGCCATCCTTTGGCTGTACATGACCAAGGAAAGCAAGTGCTCCTTGTACTGATGAGGCTACACCATTTTATGCTACTCAAATCTTGCATGATCATGTAACTGAATGCAACAGCCAGTAATTTCCCTTTGGTTTTCCCTTTCCTGTCAAAAAAACAGGCTTCAGCTATCAAATGCCCCGAGTTGATACAGAAGGACCTCTGGTAATAGCTTGACCAAATAGTTTTGTTTTTTTTCCTTGAAGTATTTGGTCATGGTGTTGCATGTGTAAGTCTGGGTGATTGTGTACATACACAAACACACACACAATTCTCTATATTTTGATAATGCTTTTACTACTGCAGTAAGGATGAACCAGAGACATGTGAGTGCTTTAAAGATAGCATCTTAATAAATTCCAGCCTTCCACTTTGCTGATTATGGTGTTCAAAATTGCACATTTGAGGTGAATTGCTTTAAAAGTACTGGAGTTTGGGATAAAAGGGTTCTGAGGGAAGGAAAAAAAAAAAAAAGTAATGTTCCAATAAAGCTGTTATCTCAAGTCTTGGAGTAATCTTATTTTTTTATAAAATGCTTCATTATAACTCAGAAGCAAATTTCTACCCAGGTTACAGTAATTATGTTGATTGTCATTAACCATGGAATATGGAATTGTGTTTATTAATGAAGTGCAGTCCTGTAAATAACACAGGCTTAGCTCATGAATTCTGTATATTTAATTGGGGTCTCAGCTTGAGATATCCCCCAGTTGACAATGAAAGATAGACAACATTATCCTAGGTGTAACCCCACTGAACTGATACACCACAAATATCTTACTCTTCCATGCATGTAAGGGAATTGGAAATAGTATCCTGAAAATGATCTAAACAATATGCAAGTCTTCCATGCTTTCAAACCTGGGACATTGATTCTCATAATGGCCTTGGACACCAAATAACTCTCACTGTATGCTCTAAAGCATTTCCAGCCTGAGTACTGTTATTAAAATGCCGAGAATTTCTTAAAGAAACTAATTTGCTATTTTCCTTATTATGTTATATAGCTTAGGACATAAACACTTGCATGCACTGGTAAAGGAGAAAATTGGAAAAGCTAGCAGCATCCTGCAGCACAGAGTTTAAATTAGAAAATGTATATGGATAGTGTGCCTTGGAGACCTCTATTGCCTCCTCAGTGGGGTCAAACAAGTGCAGACACTGTTAAGAGTTACAGTAACAAGAAACCAAATGTATTTCCAACAAATAAGGCAATAAAAGCATTTTTTTATTAGCTATCTACAAATAATGTAAATTCCTATATGTGACCCAGTAGAGAGGGATTTTCTGCCAAGATCATAGTCATGGAATAATTCAAGCTAGAAGGGCCCTCTGGAGGTCACCTAGTCTATTTGCCTGCTCAAAGAAAGCCTGGCTAGAACAGATGGTTCAGAATCTCATCAAGAGTTAGTTACACATCTCCAAAGAAGGAGAGTCTCATCTCGGAGGATCCCTTTTCCAGCACCTGACCACCTTGACCTGTAGCCTCAAAACCAAACTTTCCAAAGCCTCTGAATGAGCATGGCCTTCCTGTGTTACAGTGATGGTTTGAAAGTCATCTTACACACAGTGGTCTCCACAGAACCAGAGAAGTCTCCAGTGATGCAGTGCGTGGAGGTGGCTTAGTCCTGCATCACCTGTCTCAGCAGGGCTCCAGTGCTGCTGTAGCACTTTGAGACTCCAGGGAGCTGCTGTAGTTTAGGTTCAGGAGAGACTACTCCTGGGGAAGGCAAGTGCAGAACTGCCATTGTTCACACATTGATCGTTTTGCTAATGACATTAAGAATAAAAAAATGAAGCTAGGTGTTTGTAGTGGAGATTTTAAAAAAGAAAAATCCACTTTGCAACCTTCTTAATAGCATAAAAAATACCTGTATAAATTTTAGAACTAGCCTAATATTTACATTTAGGCAGTGCCTTAATTCCAAAATACAAACAAAGGATTGGGTTTATAAAAATGTAAAATATAAATACCTAATAATGATCAATATTTACATGGTACTTCTCATTCTTCAGATTTTTAGCTTGAGTCTTTTGCTTTCATACACATAAACAAACAAGAAAACTTTTAAAAAATGAACCAAAGTCCTAACTAATCACTTCTGCTAAGGATGTGAGTTCATGGGCACTCATTTCCATGTGGGCATCCTGAAAATCTCAATAGTTATCATATCCCTTGCTCTTCTAGTATACATTTCATCAACATTTTCCAGAAAATTAGAGCGACTCCTGTTGCACTGCTCTAGTGGCCAAAGGGGACAGTTAAAATGTGACATAACAACATCCCCTGGTGAAAAGAAGTGCCTACAGGCACTAAATTTAAAGCTGCTTTTTAGTTGACTGAGTTATCAGATTGTGTTTAACAGCAACAGTGATACTTGTGGCAGACAGAAGGTTTTGGAGCAGATACTGTTGTAGCAGAACGATTTGCATGTGATACGGTATGAATAAATACAAAGTCTAAATTCAATTCTCCACCAATTAAACGAGTGCCTCAAGACTAAAAATCGTTACTATTGAGACCACTGCCTCCCTGGCTGTCTTTGGAAATGTTCCAGCAAGAGGCTGAATTCACCCCATGCAGTATGATTTCTCTGCTGTATTAGCCACCCAGCATTTCATTAATGACTTTTCCTTCTCCAGTCTCTTCTTCCATGGAATCATAAAATAGTTTGGGTTGGGAGGACCTTTAAAGATCATCCAGTCAAAGCTCCCTGCAATAAGCAGGGATAGCTTCAACTACATCAGGCTGCTGATATTTGATAAATATAAATTAAATACTTCCACTCTTGCTTATATTTATCACAGCTTTACTCCTCTATAAGGAGGAGGTTATCATGGGGTACTGAAATACAACAATCTGGCATTTCATGGAAGGCTAACATAGTTATTTCTGTGAACTGTTCTCTGTGAGACTTCTGTGGTGCTAAGGAGGTCCTATGTGTCAAATGTTCTACTTGTAACACAGCCCATAGGCATCACAAGCACAACCAAACCCATCTACTCATTCAGATCTGACCAATAATTAAATATTTAGTAGCACAAATAATATTTTGTACCTTTCCAGAAATAGAAAGTAAAATTTAGACCTTCAGAAACTCAGGAAATCAAGAAGTAAATGTGAAGCCCTAAATTTAATTATTCATCCAGACACCCCTTTCATAGGTGGAACATAAGAGGAACAGATGGAACACTAGAAAAATACAGAAACCCCAGTTCTTTATTTAGTTACACCAATAAATTATATTAGCTTCCTTCAAACAGCACAATCATAAAAACAGCAACATATTGGTTGGTTTGACAAAAATCATTAATTCCAAGTAAACTTTCAATGGAAACCTTTTTTGTATTAGCTGGGTAAATACTACTAAGTTTTGCTCTCTGCTGACCACAAATTTGATTGTACTTCTTGAATTATAAATTTTCCCAGTTGTGCCCCAGCTTGTAATGACCAGCAAACCGACTGTGAAGCTTCCTTCCCTCCAAGCCATAGGCTGCCATAGGAGATCCTGCCAAGCTCACATTATCTCCCTGTGTAATTACAGCTTTTTAGTTCAGTGGGGTGTGATTAACTCAAGCTGTAACTCATTAAGTGCACTATAATTACAGTGCACTCAGCTTCACAGTTGGTTTTGACCTAGAAAGGGTGTGTTCCTGGGGTTATTTTAACAATCTGTTGGCAGTGCTCACAGGCACTACCAGGCCTCACAAGGAAAACATCTGAAATTCGACAGGCACTTGACAGTCTCGTTAGTGGCTGCCAGTGTTAAATGTGTCTGGATATTTCTGAGCGTTCTGCATGTTGGTCTCATCCATGTGTCTTAAGTAACACATCAAGTATATCTCTTCTTTTAGCAACAAATGCCCAGTGGGGGAAAAAAGAAAAAGGTTTATTTATTAACTATGAGATTGTTAATTTTTGAATAGAATAATCAAAAATATAAATACACAAGTATTTACACAGTAAGTGCTGGGGTTGTGAAAGGTGATAAAAATTACAAGCTGTGCACAGGAGAAACCTCATTTTATGTTAAGGAATTATATTTTAGTGCAATTAGGGCAGCAGATGCTTAATGCCTGGCCTGAAAAAAAGTAAACACAGTTTCTACAAAAATCTTCTATGATAATTTACCATTACAGATGTGTATAAAAAAGGAATATTATAGCCATCTTCAAAAGATTGTCCTCCATTTTTGCATTTCTATTTAACACTTTATTTGAATTAATGTTGCTAGGTATCATTGAATCAATTTAACTACACCCATGAGGAAAAGCTGCCAATTCATTTCCATTATGGTGGTGGCCTGGTGACACAAAATCTTACCTGCCAGTCACATCAAATATTCTCTTTTATTTTCCTGTTAAAAAGAGTCTTTCTGAAAATCTTTCTTCTCTGTCTTTCTTTCAACAGGTGCTGCTTTCACCAGTTATTTCTGGACATATGAATGCTGAAAAATTGCTTCTGCGAGACCAGAATTGCTTTTCACCTATTAAGAAGCAAGAATTGGTCTCACGAACTATAAAGATAATATTAAAAGGGACTTTTCTTTGATATGTAGGGAAGGAGAATTTTCCATTCAAAAAAAGTGTGGAGGATAGGCCAATGTTTCTAAATCACACATAATTAAGTAAAATGTCCCGCAAAATTCTGAGTTTTATATGACTTTTACTTGGAATTTTATACCTTCAGGTGGCAGAAAGGGGTGCAGAAAAGCAGCACTGGTATAAACATGACTGAGAATAGCATGTAGCATAATAGATAGACCATACTATTGTTGTATAAAGCAAACTTTTCAGCTTTGATTCTATTAAAAATACCCCTGCTCTGCAAGAAATGCTGTTCCTATCAGGGGAGGATAGTGGAAGAGCTCAGAAAAGTGGCTGACAAAGATGTAACAGGCAGATTTTTCTCAACAGAGGGTTAACTTCACTCTTTCCTGTGCAAAACTGAGCTCTCTGAATCGCTCTGAAGTTGTGCTGTCACTTGTGCCTCGCTGTTCTGGTCATTTAACCCAAAGGCCTGCAAGGCACCCCCGGCCAAGGCATGAAGAAACATCCCTTCCCTCTGAATGGCAAAGGTGTCCCAGCAGACTGGCAGAGCACTGCTTGTGGCAGGTGATATGTGTGTTAACAATGGATTACAAAGCCAAGGCACTGTGCTTTCTTACACAGAGAAATTGCAAGAAAACTACCAGTCAGGGCTGCTGAGGGAATCTGAAAGAGATGAAAGCCAAGTACCTTCAAAAACTCCTTTTCTTTAGGCTCTGCATGCAAGTGCATGTTGTACAGCCTCCATGGCTAAACGATGCTGGTTAAAAGCAAGGGGAAGATCCTTCTAAAGTGACTTTATTACAGATGGCCACTGTGGGAAAGGGATTCATTTGCCATCCCTTATAAATACAGTGGCTGCACTTTACACATCACAAGGCTTTTCTTACATGCCCCAAAGGGTTGTGTAATTCTAACAAAAGCTTCTGCTGCTCTGGCCCAGGATAGTTGGGATTTGAGGAAGTTTTTCCAAGGTCTTGATTGGTTAAAACACATTTTATTAAAAGCCCAAGTCTGCTACTGCTTGCTGTGCTGAGAGATGTTGTGGGCAGTCAGGACAAAGGAAAATTAGGCAATGGAAATTTGATAGGTTGACAGACTTGATTAAAAGTAAAAATGCATTAGGCCTTTCTTTTAGTCCTCTCTTCATTTTTCCACTGTCACTTTTCTAAGGCATTATTTCACAAGTTCAGTTTCTACAAACAGAAAACTGGTTATAAAAGCAGTTACTTCTTCATGAAACATTGCCCAGCTGATTTTATCACTAGAGATCCTGAGAAAATAAATAAATGATCGTGCAGAAAAGGAGTGTTTCCTTCCAAGCAGAGGGTCGAACATGTGTCATGAGCTAGTTACTAAAATAACAATGTGCACTAATAGAGATAGATTCACCAATCAGGTGGTATTTCAACATTTTTGTTAACAATTTCTTCTACTACTGCTACTACTACTACTACTACTATTATTATTATTATTATTTATTTTTTTTTCTAGTGTTATTTTAACTGTTCCATATATCATGTTAAAAAAAAAATCAATCTTGTGTATTAGAATTCCACAGATGTACTCTTCAAAGAAAACTTATATTTAAATATGGCTTTTATCTTTGTACAGGTGGGTGCACTGGAATCAGCAGAAGTTTTGCAATAGTGGAAGTAGCTTCTAAAATGTTTAGGACACGCATAGTGAAGTGGTTTCTGCAATTCAGTTGCTGGGCCAGCAGAGTAGGATGTATGCAACATGAATAAACTCTGTCTTGGTGTTCTCATGCAGAATCACAGAATCATCAAGGCTGGAAAATACCTTTAATATCATTGAGTCCAACCATCCACCCAGCACTGCCACTGTAACCAGTGAACCACTAAACGACATCAACCACCACCAGATCCAGATGCCTCTTAAACATCCTCCAGGATGGTGACCCCAGCACCTCCTTTGGAAACCCATTCCAGTGGCTGACCACCTTAACAGTAAAAATGTTTTTCTATTATCTATCATGATACTGACAGCAAAGATGAAAAAAGAAAAGATAATACAGTCTGCCTGTTAAAGCTGGACCAACAAATAGCAAAGAAGATTTCCAAGGCAGGGAAACCAGAGAGCAAGAGGCAACATGAACCTGCAGCCCAGTGAAAAGAGAACTTGATTTGATTTGGAGCAAGGGTGGGAACTCATTTCCCACCCTGCCTTTCTCTCCTCACTAAGCTATGTGCAAGCCCTTCCTTATCCTGAAAATGTCAAATTTTCTTCCCTGCTGTGGCCCTCTAAAAGGCAGAGTGGGGAGGAAAGGCACTCAAAAGTCAGATTAGGTGCCTAAGAGAAAAAGGGAGTTCATCCTGGCATTAGGAGAGAGCTGAATTCAGGAACATCCCCTGCCATATGTTTTCTTTGTGTCTGTGTTTCCCCTCAGCCCATCTTATCAGCAGACAGGCTTGTTTTCATCCCATTTCTGACTCACCACACAGAAAGAAGTTGCTAACTTCCATGTATGGGTTTTAGGATCTGGCTCCAGCAATAAAGTTTTGTGGATCCAAATGAGTAAGAAGCAGCACATCAACGAGGCCATGCTGTTTTATTACTGGGTATCAGGGGCCATTTTTGTGCCCTTTGGTCATGTGCCAAAAGTAACACTGCATCAAGGCCCTCAACATACAGCCACTCTTGCCCACCTGAGAGCAGAGAGTCATCTGAGACCTTCCTGGTCTATTCTATTTCCCCCACATTCCCTTTCCTTTATATGAATATATCCATATTGCACTTATACAGGAGGCAACAGCTTAGCATATCTGCTCTCATGCTTCCTCCTTTTTCTTTGTCACTCTTCTGAAGTACATTCCAGCTCCTTACCCTGCTTGAACTGACTGGAATAATGAGGAGCCTTATTCAACATCTTGGCTGGTTTCTGCCTTATGTTTCACTTCTTAATGAGTGGAAAGGGTCAAATTACTGGTATAAATTCACTCCAATAGCTGGTCTGACTATCCATACTTTCAGCCAGTGCTACTTACTTGGACCAATTACATTCTTCTAATTTGCTTTTCCTTGCCTGTGTCAGTGTCTCTGTGCCTGACAGCTTCTTACAGTTTCCACTAATATATCCCTATCCAGCAGTTCTGACCCAAAGGTGCCCTCCCCTTAGGAGAATTCAAACGTCTTCATTACATTACTGGAATAATTCTCTGGCTTCTTTCACTGTGAAATGTAGTCAGCCTCTTTCCCCATCACACAGGAGAGAGTGTGCCCAAGGGACACACTTCTCTTGGTCTGCTTTGGGAAGTGCAGCTTCCTATGGCACGCTGCAGACACACATTTACTGACTGCAGGGCTCCGAAAATTAACTCAGAAGTACAATGAGATCATTGGACTTGATAATTCTGCCCCCCACCCCCCCAGCTGAGAATCACAAATGTAAAGCAAAGCAACAAATGAAGAGTACAGGTCCTTTTGTTAGACTACAATTTGAAGTGTCTTCTAATTTAACCCTCACTCTCTAAATCCTTGATCTATGTTTGGAAACACAAAAAAATCAGAAAGGTTAAAAAATTACTGAGAGAGACACTTTTGTAGGTCATAATTAATTTTTTCATTGATTTTCTGTACTTACCTTAGACTTTCTTGTGCATGTCAGTTGTACTCATGTGTCTGTGAGTAGAAATGGGCATACATTGCTCCTTATCTCTACCAGGAGGGTACCAGCTATCCATCAGTGTCACATTAGGCTATTGGTCTGGTTATTATCCACCCAAACTTGTGCCCTATTGAGGTATCCTTTTGAAAGATGTGGCCTTTCTTTACTGGCTACTTCTTGCAGACAATTGCTAGTTTACAAATAATTGTTCTTCTCAGGGATGCATGCCTCTTGCTTACTTTTCTAAGGTACTAACTTTTTGGTTCTCCTTGGAAACCTATGGAGGTTCATCAGGAAATTTGCATATGTAGATTTGAAAAGAGAGCAAGCTCCCTGTTTAGAGAGCAGAATAACAACATCATCAGTGGATTATGTTGGTTTAAACTGGTTTCTGTGGTGTTAGGTTCACAGTAGATGCTATAATTGATGCAAGATATTTAGTGCCAAGTGGAAATATACAGTCATAATAAAAAACAAATGAATAAGCAGTTTTTTAAAAAAAAACAAAAACAAAAAACCACAGACAAGAACAACAACAACAACAAAAAAGAAAGCATTTTCACATAGTTCTACAGGCTGAAATGAGATTTCGATTAGAGGATGATGGGCTAGACAGGGATGACTAAGGTTATTAAACACATACAGCTTCCTTTACTTGAGTAATTTGGCATTGGTTTTCCAGTCAAGGAGAAAATATTAGTAGAAGATGATGCTGCAAAAGCATAACAAACCTGAATATGTAATTTTTTACAGTCTAGAAAGGTCATTCAGGGATCTGCTGAGAACACTACATTGCTCTTTACTGAACTGGATAACACACACAAATTCTAGTTCCATCTGCACTGGGCACCCAGAGATAAATATAGGATTGGAATATGATAGTTGTCATTGTAAAGCCTTTTCTCCAAAGATAAAAGAGCTTCAGAGTCACTAGTGAATGAGACCATATGTGGTATTCCACTGAAAAAGCTTTGCAAGACGGAACAGAGGAGCAGCAGTAAAAAGGACTCACAGAGTTTCCTCTTGCTTTGAGAGGTGTGGTGGAGCTGTGTCCACTTGTGGTTTCTTCCAGAGCCTTTTATCAACAGCAAGCAAAACATAATGGCTGCGGAAAGAGATGCTGTACACAACAGGAATAGGAAACCTCACTCTGTTTTTGGCTGTATGGGGAGCTCTGTCCGTGCCTGTTTTTCTCAATCCCAGGCAAGATGCTCCTCAAGTCCTGAAGGACATGTGTGGCCTGAGAGTTGGGCCTGGCACAAGGAACAAAGTCACACTTTTGATGCCCAGAAGCAGTGCAGAAAAACAATCCTACACAGAAGTTAACCATATAAACTGTATCATTTTGGCAAGTCGGTAGCAAAACTAGAAACAGAATCTCATTTTTATTCCTCTTTTTTTTCTACAAAAGCACAACTAATTAAGATGTTCACTGCAAAGGAAACATATATTTGCAAATTCCAAAGCTTTCTTCAATAGTGCTCTGTCTCCGGTGGAGTCAATGGATGGGCAGCAGGGATGAAATTTCTCTTGATCTAATTCAAAGCGCAAGACAGTGCCTCATTAAACAGCTATTTGCTAAGGAGTCCATTTTCACTTTTCTCTTTGTTCTTCTTCTTTTATTCTCCTCTTCCGTTTCTGCAGTTAATCCTGTTCAGTCTTTCTGCAGGAGCTCAACAGAAGAAAAATAATGAAGTTACCAGTATGCTGTTAATTAAACTCCCCCCCTTTATTAATTGTGCCAGGAACACTCAGAAGTGAAGGTAGAATTTTTATGATTTTGCTGATGACCGAAAATTACCAGTTCCTCTAAACTGTCAACAGTATAAAATAAATCACAGGCATAACTGCTTCAACAATTAGTGTAGGAAGCTGGAGTGTAAACTCTTCTAGAAAGAGCAGTTGAATGAGATACATATGTGATAAAGTCCTGTAGATGAGTAGGAAGATGCTGTTTCTGGTTTTAAAGCTGTTCTGTAAGAAACAGTTTCTGTTTAAAGCTTCACGACAGCTCTTGTCATCTTCATGTTTATGTTGTTTATCCATCATAAAATATGGTGGATAAACAGATTACTTTCCTTTTCTCTTCCCTCTGCCCCCTCAGTATCCAAATGTTTCAATCAATACTCTGCAGGTCTATTTAATTGCTAGTCCCTCTTCTCTTTCTTGCCTCCTGTACTTCCTAACATTGCTAGTTAATTATTGTGACTCTTGTTTCCATCTTATTTAGAAATAGATTGTTGTTCTTTCATGCTTTCACAATGTGGTTTCTTTTCATTAGGAGAAACTGATTTTTCTTGCATCTCAGACTCTTTCCTCAAAGTACATGAAACAGTCCCTTATCCAGTTTTATACAGGTTCTAGCATTTGTCCTCTTCCAAAAACTCCTTTCTCCAGTCTTCTTTCTAGGCACCTTGCCCCTTTTCACCACTCTACTCCACCGACCCATCACTCCCTGCTGTACTTCAGTCCTTGTCCTATTGCTGCCAGGATTGATGCAGTAGAAGGAGACCTGAAAATCCCAAATAATCCAGCTCTTTGCTCTCAGCTGTTTTATCAAGGACCACAAAATCTTCATCAGCCAGAAGCAGCATCTGCAGGGCTCTTTGCTATGTCTCAGCTTGGGCAAGAACTGTGCTTACTGCAGTTCAGATTTATTGGGAAAATGGGGAAACTGTGACAAGTCTTTCTGGAGTTCACAATAACTGAGCTACTTTATAACCTTTTCAAAAATGGTCTCTTGTCAGGAGACAAGAAAATAGCAAATATCTGACATGAGGCCATTCCCCTGCCAAATATTAACTTCCATCTTGAAAGCAGGAAGGCAGCAGAGAACTTGTTCTAATAAGGAGAAGCACTGACTCATTCCAGGGAGTCAAGTGAAGCTTCCAGGATGGGGAAACTGCCGTGTGACCAGCAAGGTGGCAGCAGAAGAGCCTGCATGGCTGCTCCTCTTAAATTCAGCTGAATGAAAGGGTTCCTTCCAGTGAAGTACCTCCTGTGAGAGTCTGCAATGTTAGTGATTAATGACTCAAAGTAATCAGCCACTTGCAGAGGCTGCAGAATGCAGGTTTGCAATCCCCCCCTGCTCCCACCCCAGGCCAAGGGGAAACAGGATCTATCAACAAGAACCTGAGTTACCCTCACCTTCAGGGGCTGGTCATAACCCCTCCTTAACCTGGATGTTCACATTATCCAAAAGAGGCTCTGAAGGTCACCATGAAGGGTCAGATTATTACCCAACATGACAGTGAATCAAATTATGTTGCCAATATTCACTGCTGCATCGCTACAGCACAAGTGTCACAATACCTCCCTAGCAAACCACTTTCAGTTCTGCTCTCTTAAGAGTTTTGTTCTGCTTTAGTCTGCTCTTTCTTTTTCACCTTTTTAGCTTCTGGAGCTGTGGATTGGTGTCTCCCTATCCATTTATATATCTTGCCTTCCAATAAGACTAGGAGACTTCCTATTAGACTTACTCAGGTACTCTGACTTGCTCATAAAGAATCTTTCTGTTTCAGAGATATGGTTCCTAATGCCATCCCATAATTTTAACACAATCATATAATATCCCAATTCCTGCAGTCATTTACAGATAAAAGTAGCATTAGGAAATAATGGTTTGGCTGTTTATTGAGGCACCATAGTAGCTAGGGAAAAGTAAGAATGAGTACTCCAATACTGCTTTCTGTGAAATAGTTTCTCTATGAAACATGGATATGTGAATGTACCTGTGGCAGGGAGCCTGGTGTGAGAAGGAAGTATGGAGACATTCTCCAGTCTTTCTCCCATGTGGCTGATATAGAACTTAACAAGGTAAAGCAGCAAGGGAAGGAAAAGTCTATGTGGAAACCATGAACTACCAAAATGCACGCACAGCTGAAAGAGTAATAAATTCTAGGGCTCTGTCCCAGCCCTGAGATAAGATCATTAAATAGATAGATATTATTTCTTTTTTTTTTTTTTTTTGCATATTATTCCCAAATCACTCCCTCTACTAGCTCTGAGAGCTTCTTCCCATCTCCAGTAATATCCCATCCCCCAGAGCACAAGAACTATCTGCCTCCATTCTCCACTCCCTCTGCACTGTGCAAAGAGGTCAGCTGTGCCCATGGCTTTAGGTCTGAGCAACTGAGGGGATATCTGGCCATCTTGCAGGTAGTTATGCCCAGAAGATGCATCAAATTCACCTCCACCCTTCCTCCTTCACCTTATTCCCAGATCTCAGGGCAGTAAATTGCTTTTGATTTGCTGCTCAGCTGGTCTGACCAGCAAGTACAGCAAAATGGAATCCAGGCTCTGCCCTCTGCCTGGCTACCCATGGTGAGAGGAATCATATTAACAGCTCTGAGCATTCAAGTGTCAGGTCCCAGTAGCACTCTTTAGGTTGTAGGTGAGCTTCTCAATTCCCAGGACTAGTACATGGCTTTGACCACCGTCTAATTCTGAGTCTAACCCTAATCTGCAGGGCTCTGAAGCTGTAAATTCCTGATGCTTGCCTGCCAGATCCCAGCAGCACCAGCATACAACAGAAGGCTCCAAATGTTGCTCTCACTGTCAGTGAGAGCAGCAAAATCTTCTGGGGCATATTAGTACTGCTGATAGGTGGGAAGGCAACAGATGGAAAATAGGTTTAAAAGCTCCAGGGACATCCATGATGCTCCAGGGACTGCAGATGGCTGGGAATGAACACAGTAAAAGCTGCAGCACAATTATTCAGGGTCTCTCACCATCCTAGAGCTGAAGGAGTGATTTGGCTACCTTGTAAACAATGCCTGTGACAGATGGTTGAATATCTATTCAGAGGTTGCTGCTAATAAAAGTATTATGACAAACCTTGAATTCTGCTAAATTCCACAAATTCTAAACCTTCACAAAAGGTACACAGTAAGGCTAACTCAGAAGCCAAATAGTCTAAATAAAACCCACACATCTGGAGACATGAATTTGTACCTCCTTACTCTTATTTAATGTGGCTGATTAGAAGAACAAAGAATATATGACAGCTGATTTTTAAGTGACATTCTGGCTGCTCCATTGACCTTGATTTTGAATAGAATGTATGAATTAATACAGAGCCACACTGCATTCAATCCTCTCCTTCTACCTTCTCAAAGAGAGGGGAAAAAGTTCTTGAATCCTCATCTATTTAAAATTCTGCTTGTATTAAGAGAGCACAGGCAGGAGAATTAACTTTCACTGTAGGGTTTCACAGCTGGGCTCTAATCTGAGGAAGGCAGAATCTGGTAGCAGAGCAGGGAACAGCATTCTGCCCACCAGTTCTAATGGGTTGACTTGAAGAACAAGACATCAGATGAGAGATGTGCCAGATTGGACTCTGAAAAAAAAATATTATTTGACCACATATTTCCATAGCTGAAAAACATTCTATTTATTTATCATAAAAAAAATCTAGCAACACAATAAAAGGCAATTTTGGCACTAGCTGAATGAGTACCTGATAACTAGCTGCTTTTCCCAGTGGAAGTAAAGCCTTCCTGCTCCAGCTGCTAAATAAAAGAGGTTTCAAAACCCTCAAACAACAATTTCAACAACAAAATAAGAATGAATTGTTATCATTAAAAACCTAAAATGCAGTGTTTCCTAGAAGATGAGATCTCAGGAGCTATTTCAAAGTTTAACTAAAGGGATGTATTTAGAGCAAGAGTTCATGCTAACAGTCTATCTTCCTAGCCATCATTCTAACTCTTCTCTCTTGTATCTGAGCACCTAATAAAGAAAAATTCATCAAAAATAATTAAAACCTTATCTCTTGAGGGCATTACACCAAATTTTCAGATAGAAACCTGAAAAACTCACTGCTGACTGACTTTGCCAAAAGATGATGTACAGAGAATAAGGTATTATGTCTTATAAGCTATTATGCCTGGAGTTTAAATCCTGGTGCCTTACCCAGCAGCTGCTTTACCACATAATGGTGAATAAGAACTTAAAAAACATCAGTAGCAAAATATTATTTTCTCACATTATTTAAAGAATTTATTAGAGTAAGTAACATAGAGAAGTATCATAGGAGTAGCCATATGATGCCATATCAAAAATCTATCTAGCCCAGTATCCTACCTTAATCAGTGGCTGAAAATAGATGTTGAGAGCTGTCATAAAAGCTGGAATATCCTTCCACTATCCTTCTTCTGCTCGGCACATTTGCTTGTCTGAACTTCCTCAACTGCATGTCAAAGCTATTTGGAAAAACCCTGTGGGCTTTCATATGTATTGTGATCAAGGTATTCAGCTGTAGAGTAAATCTGAGCTACGTGGACTACTGCTGCTAGCTGTGCTGACAGCTGACTTCCACATCTCTTCTATCAGAAATGATTATTTATTTTGTTAGCTATTGAACTCAGAGCTCCACCAGTTTTTTCAGGGTTCTGCAAGTCAAAGAAGGCTGGATGCTGCTTCGTTAGAGATCAGTTTTCGGGTGATTCAACTTGCTTTTGCCTGTTTGTAGCTGAGAAAATTCTGCCATCTGCTGGAGAGAAGAAAATCCGTTCTGGTTCCTGCAGCTGCATCTCTTCCTGCATCTCATGCTCTCTTGGCCCATTGTTGTTTCAGTATTTTTTATTTTTTATTTTAAAATTTAAGACGGTTTAATTATCCTGCATGCACGAAAATTTGTGTAATTTGTGTGCATACACATGTTAATATCTTGGGCATTAACTTTGGTTTTTAATTCCCACTTCTGTTTCAGTGAGACAAACATAGTCTAGCATAATTTGTACTAATTAGAAGCTACATGCAGAGAAAAAAGCTTACTTCAGCATCTTCTATTACTTCTTGAGGTATAAGGTGATTTGATCTAGTACATTTCTGAAAAGCAGGGTTTTCATGCTGACTAGAATAGAATAAAGGCAAATTAACTCAATAGTAGCTCTCCAATCCAGTCCAGCTCATTACTTATCACTTTGCAATTTCCCACTAGTTTATTCCTAGGGAGCACGACCAGCAGTTCTACCAGTGCCTTTGTCTGGGAACAGAAATGGCTTTTGTCAGCTCTTCAGTATTGCAGGTAGGTGGAACCACTTGAAGAAAGTACTTGTCACAGCAGATGCCTCTTCACACTTTAGAGACCATCTGAGACTGAAAACAAGAAGCCCCTGAACTCCATTAATTGCTGTGAGGTTCGGCTCCATTTTTCCTTAAAGTACACAGTAAAGGCAGCACTGACCCATGCACTACCTGTCCCTTGCAGCAAAAGGAATGTTGTGCAAGACTAGCATTGGCTGGCTCTGTTGTGGGGGACAAGATATCTCCCCAGGAATCTATTTCTTTGGGACCCTTTTCACAACCAGCCTTTTTCAAGACCCCAAACCCGTACAGAATATGTGCCTATTACATATTTAAAGCATGGTAACAGTTTCTCTTTGTCCATCTTGCCAACCTGGTGTCTATTTCAACACAGTTCAAGTTGTCTGAAGGATGAACACATTCGGTGACATTCCTGTCTGTGTGGGTGCATCCAATGGCAGACCCTGATTAAACAAGACAGAAGGGATATTTGCCATCCCTGCCACGTGGTGTTTGTGCCCTGTGTTAAGCTCTTACAAGCAAGCACACATTCATGCCCTTGATCTTGCGTCCTGGCTCCGTCTGCCAAGGCTCTGATGGATGCACTGGTTGGAGTCAGAGCAACACTTACGGCCCTCTCCTATGCTGCCTCTCCTGCAGCACCACCCTGACTCCTGCAGCAAGCCCAGGAGCAAAGACACCAGGGATGCATTCTTGGATGGGTCTGCTGGGGTCACACAGAGCTTGGCTGTGTCACAGATGCTTACTGCAACTCTACCTACCTTTTAGCCATGTAAATACTACTATTTCTCTTGCAGGTAACTCGAGCTCTTGTGCTGTGATAGAGCATAACAGAAAACCTGCAGGAAGCTAGGCAGACAGAGAAGTTTTTCCCTGTATTCTTCCTCAGTTTCACTATTTAAGCCCCAAATGTAACCCCAATGTCCAACATGTACCCATCTAGACTGACAGTTTTTAAACAGTATTTATAATGATATACAATCTAGGAGTCGAACTCTGCCGTAACACTGCAAGTCACAAGTTTAAAAAAACCTATTTTATTCTTTCTACCATATGTAAAGCAGGAAAACCAATAGCAATGTGACCCCTATTTTGAACACAGTTATTCTGCTTTAGTCATCTGCAGTAATATCTTCAGAAGAAGCAGAATGATTTATAACCTAATATATATCTGTCTGCATTATGAAACAGTAAAACAAAAGGGAGCACATGAAAACCCAGGAAGGTACCTAAAGTATCTTTGATCTCATATGTTATTTCTCTCCTCAAATACATAAATGAAAATAGTAGGTTTCACTCTGCATTCTGTGCATCTTATACCTAGAATAATAAAACAGAATCGTGTAAAAGGACATTTGTCTAATATAGATGCTAACTATGAAGCAGGGAGCACAGTGCCTGTGAAATAGCAGGCTGCATAACTTTCTCAGTCTTGCCTGAGAAAGTGGCCTGGGAAATCATGGGGAGGAATTAAAACAATCCTCAGAGACAGAAAACAGCCTTGCAGGTGCTGTTTGTCTGTTTCTTGTTTTCTTGCAAGAGAAAGTGGAGGGGTGGTGTACCCCACTGACCAATGATGGTGATGTGTTAGTTTACTAACCAATAAGAGTTTTACTTTTCTGTACTTACACGTATCGGTCTATAAAAAAGATCAGAGGTAATAAACCTTAAGAAGAGAGAGAGAGGAAGAACTCTCCTCTTCAATTCACAAGAGAGTCTTGTTCTTCTCACCGTTCCCAATAGAGTGACAGTCTAACAGTCCAAAATCCTTTATTTGAAAAGGTGAAAATCCATCAAGCCCACTGCCTCTGGGAGACTTAATTACAAAGTTACAGCCTGGAGTGGTGGTCGCAAGATGTGTCTCCACTGATTTCTATTCTGTGCACTTGCAGCAACCCAACAGTTACCATAAAATTTCTGCTGGACTAAAATGCATTGGGTGTTAGGCAGGATATTTTCCTTTTTATAAGATAATGCTGCAGATTAGAATTTCTTTTCATTGTAAAAGTAGGTAAGAATATAATGCTCTTGATGCTTTACATTTTAAAAGGAATAGATTCTTCTGATCTAAAGCCACATACAGAATTGAAAAAAAAAAAAAAAAAAAAAAAAAAAAAAAAGAAAAATAGCTCGCACCTGAATAAGTCCCTTGGTGTGCCTAAGGTACTCTAAACAAGAACATTGTAGGTTTTCTCAGGGAGTATCAGAAAGAAATACTGTAAATAATTTAAAATGCATATATGCAAGAAAATGCAGGAAGGATGTAAAAATAAAAAAAATCCCTGGAGAAGCAGAACAGTTAATTCTTATGAATTTTAAGTGAGAACAGAAAATCTGCACTAGAACCTTGCTTGCAGACACACCTATATTATTATTAAATTATGGTAAATTATAACTTAAACTGGTCTTTCTGATGTAACACCCCTATATAGACACCCACACAGATTTTATAAGCTATTTGTTTGGATCATCAACTTGATAAAAATCAACATTAAAACAATTAAATATTAAACAATTTCTAAAAATGTCATTGAATTCTGTATATGGACAAGACTTGAAATATCTTACTGGGTAGTGCTCAAAACAGCAAAAATCCCTTTTGAGGAATCCATTGCTAATATTTCCATCATTCTGGAAACCAAGGCCAGAGAAAAATGCATTCTCTGTCATAAGCCTATGAGAGAAATGACTAAGCACATCCTTGTTTTATAGCTCTTTGATCACTCTTTCTCCTTAGACACCTATGAACACGAACACCACTCAGGTTTATGCATGCAGGGCCACACATCCCCAAAAACTGGGTTTTTGAGAATTGCAGAGTCAGGAAATGAGCAAGAGAAGAATGCCTTTGCTGGCTTGTTTTGGTGCCTGGCCACATGCAGCCCTTACCCAGTAATCAGGAGTGCTGCCTGTACACAGCACAGGGAATGGACCTCCACTGGGGATAAGCAGTAAGTAAACAAAAGGTGCCTTCAGAGATCAAAACAGGTGCAATTTTAAAGGTAACAGATGCTAGTAGAACATTCAGACACTGAAAACGTTCATTCTGTGTCCAAATTGTGTTAAGAAGGTCACCATCATGAAAAATTTGTGAATATTTTAATTAGATAAAAAAACCTGTACCCACCAGTAGAAATGAGAATTCTCACCTGAGCCCACTCTTACAAATTTGCCAGTTTGGAGTCCCTGTCTCCCACAGCCACTCAGTTTAGTCATGCTCCAGCTACAGATGTCTTCCTCTCACCCTTGAGTTCCTTTCCCCACAAACCCCAAGGGTTTCTACTCACCGTATTTTTTCCCTATAGCCTTTTCTCTCTCAGACTGCATCCTCCCACATTGCTTGCTCTCTGTAGCTGAAACAATTTTGAATACTCCCCTCAGCTGGTGTCTTGCTCCCTCATTCACCCTCTCAAGTAAAAACTTCCTTGAACAAAACTCAACTTATAGCACAAGTAATCTACCTTTAATGTGATTTATTACAGACATGATTGTAGAAATCCAAGCCCAAAATACTTAACAAGAATTTGAAAATAGCTTCCTATTGCCAGCAACAGACTAAGAAGCTGTGAATTCTTCTTTTCTGACTGTTATTTATAGTAAGCAGGCAAGCACAGGGGTGACTGCAAGTGACTCCAGGGGAAACAGAATGATGGTGAGATTTGCCAGGATATGAACCCATCATCACTCTCTCTCACTGTGAAACACAGAAAAACAGGGAATGAGGATTTCCTGCCTGACACCCTGGCTTTGGAATAGCTAATTTTCTACCTCAATAGAAGTACAAAATGAAGCAGGCATTTCTTCCTGCAACAGCATGCTAGCAAAATGATGAGGCATTGGTCTTCCTGCGACTTGAAAGTCTTGTGTTTTTTGGCAAACTCCTTGTTGTCTGAGATGAATTTCCCTGCCATCTCCTAATGAGTTAAAATGCCCAAGGCGCTGAAAGAAATAGCAGGCAGATGGTGCTAGTGATTTATGCATTGTCGGGCACAGAGGATAAGTGAGAGTGCTTCTAGGAGCCATCTGCAGCTTCATACACTGATCCTACAGTCCATTCATTATATTTGGGCTTGACAGCAGCAAGAACAGCCTTCAGTGCACAGGCAGCTGGGAGCTACAGTGGAAGTGTACTAAGATCAGATGTAATGAAGATTTCGAGCTCCCAGGGAAGAGTAGTTTACCTCAGCCTTGCTGAGGCAGGAAGCTCCTGCTGAAGGTACCCCAGGGCATCACCCACAGACATAACAACCTTTTCAGGGTAAAGCTTTCCTCTGTTTGAGAAACAGCCATAAATCCTGACATGCTTATTCTTGGAACCTGGGTCAAATCTTTTTATTTTCTATTTAGATATCACAATCTGTGAAAAAAAGAGGATGCTTTACTTAGCTCTTGGAGATACTGTGAAAATATTTCTGTATTATTACATTGTTATTCACATGCAAATGTACTCTACAATGAAATATAATATATATTGTTTTTGAAAGGCTGACAGCCCATGTTTTGGGATATACGAGGCATGTGTTTCAAAACTGTTTTTTCTATGCACAGTAGAGATGGGTCCAAATTGTAGCCATTCAGACAAAATTCACACTGTACCAAAATATTTGACTTAGTTGTTTAGACTTGGAATTCAGGGTCAGGTCTATCTACTTAACCAGACACTGATCATGAAGGAGTCATGCCTCCATACCATACCTTTCAGATAAGGGTAAAATCCTGGCCCCATGGAATTTAATCAGAAGTTTGACAGGGCTCCTATTTTAGCACTTCAGGATGGAAAGTTTGACATATTTTTGTCATCCCTCAGCCCCTGGCTCATGGATCTGGATAAGCAATACCACGTTTGGGACCTGAACCAGAGAGAGGACTATTGGAGTGTATCCCTACAGCTTTCGAAAACTACAGGCTGGAAAACACTGGAACAAATGCAGAAATTTATCAGACAGACAATTTGTCCCATAATTCAAACACAAAGGGAAGGCCCAGAGGTAAAGCATATCTTCATTAGTGCAGACAAATTCTCTTGAAAAATTCTGAGCAAGCTGGGACAGTCCTGATATTGAGCAGAAGAGAAAATACAAACACTGGGGCATTAAGGCATTGTGACATCAAGTTACCAACTTAGCAAGGGGGAAAATACCCCACACCAAACCCTGAATAACACCCTAAGAATATACTTTTGGGAAAAATGTTTCTGAGACTGCCCTTCACCTAAGGTCTCTGCAAATACAGAAACAGAAGGAAAAAATCTTTGTGCCTCTGATGCCTTAGGTTAAGATTGCTTAAGAGGGTAAGGCATTTTCGCAACCCATCACCATCCTCACAGGCTGGTATCACAACTAATGTTTGCAACAGTACATGATTTACAGAGAGAGAAAAAACTGCATATGTGAGAACTTTCTCTCATTTTCAAGAAAAAGCTTAGACTTCTGGGGACAAAAATAACTTAGCTACCACTTGATTACATTATTGTTCACAAGTGTTTGCACTAGCAGGTACCTGGAAGTATTTTGCCTTGTTTTTGGTTTTCACCACACAGGACCACATTGCAAGTAAATTTAGTAAGAGGCAGTCTCTCCCTATCATCAATAGGCTAATGGCTGCTTTTAGGAGACACAAAAATTGTATCTGATGGAAGACAGGGGAGGGTATTTAGGGGCAAAACTAGATCTAGATTTGGTTTGAATTAATTCAGTAGCATTTTAGAATTTTTCTGTTTAAAATTGTTTAAAAGAAACATTCTCTTTCTAGAATTTTTTTGCATGTATATGAATAGTGCTATTAACAATTCTATGGCCTGCCTAGCCATTTTTGCAGTACCAGAGAAAACCATGGATTTACCAGCAAGAAAAGGTGTTTAAGACCTCTGTTACAGCTGGGGATGTCATGTGAAATGTTGGGGATATGCAGCCCCAGAGAGGCCTGAAGGGAAGGAGTGGGAAGGGAAGGGGCTGCAGACAGGAGAGTGGCAGAGAGCAGGCATGACACAAACACTACCTCCCCCTGGGGTGAAAATGCATGGCCTGCAGTCAAACAGGAGACTACCATGGAGGCAGGAGAGATGTTTGGCCAAAGCAGAGCATGAGGAATGAAATGTATCTCTTAAAATGTTTAATTATGTTCTCTCTTTTTTCTGTCCAATACCTGAATCAGTGATCAGTAGCTGCTGCTACCTGGAAGTAAATAAAGTAAAAATTCACTGAGTTGAGAGTGTTTCACCTGAAACAGGACAAAGAGAAAATAAACAAATAAACAATCTCCTCTTTGCAATTCCAGGAAATTCAAGCTTGCCTCCCCTGACATTTTTATTAATCCCAGCAATGGGCTGGTTTTTCAGAGGCTCACAGGCTGGGTACCTACCAGCAGTTACCCTCCCATTTCCCACTTGTGCAGCCCTGCCCTTCACTGTCCCTCTGCACCACGTGCTCTCACTTTTCATCCCATCTGCTTTCAGGTCCCAAGTCCTCATTTTTTCTCCTGTTCCTATTCATATGCCTCCCTCTGCTGTCTGTTTTTCTATTCTAGACTTCACAGTTGTATCATTTGTATGATGTACAGCAGTTCAGAACACGTTCTCCCAAGAAGCAGTGCTTTTCTGAGGTGTGCTGGGGAAGGAGCAGGTGGTTTTAGTCATATTCACAGTTATACTATGTTGATCACCCCATTGACTTTACAGGACCCTAGCCATGGAGGCAGGATTGAATTCAGAATCACTACAATTTATTAGAAGTAATCATCTAGGACTCAGCCATTTTTGATTTTGAGAAGAATTGTTTAATAGAGTTATTTGCTAAGTTAAAACTTTCATGAAAAAATCAGACTTTGAAACAATGTTTTTCAGCTTTCAGGATGCAATAAGCTTGGATCCACACCCATTCCCTCTGGTGAAGCTTATAAGGAAGAGGTAGATTCCTTTCTAGTATAAAAGTATAAAAGTACCACGGTGCACAGGTTAGAAATGCACACTGGAGAATAATGTAATAAAGTGTCCAATTGCAATGTGTATTTTTTCACTCATATGTGTTCATGGTTACTGAAGAAAACTTTTGCTGTGTGAATGCTTTCCTTCAGCAAATAAATGCTGTAGACTGGCTTGACTTCATGAACTTTCACATTTATTTCAGTAAAGCACATTGAATTAAGGATACTATTCTATTACCTTTAACCATTGTCTAAAACCCACAGGAGCCACTGTCATCTTTTCCTTTTTTCAATCCAGAAAAATAAAATTCAATATATATCATATTCCCACTTTACAGATGTTGTATGTAGACTGTAACTTTGTACTTACTAAGGTATTACCAAATTTAAAATATATCACATTGACTTTGTCACATTCAGAAAAATTCCTTGGGTAGAGAAAAGGAGAGCAATTCTACATGCTTTGCTCTGATTTATTAATGCCAGCTGTTGCTCATTGCCTTGTTATCTTCTAGGGGTTACACATACATAACTTATGCTGGGCTATTTCTAGGAAGGTAAAAGGGGTTAAGTGTATTTTCCTTGGTTGCTTTCTTCTCCCCTTCCGCCCTTCCAAAGATGGCCACTGTAATTTCCATTTCACAGGCCTCTAGAATTTCCCTCATCTGTGATAATGTATATTCTTTTCTGCAAATAAATAAAGGGCTCAGGACTCAGGCTGTTGCTCATGGACAAGTTTCATGACAGCTGTACACACAGAAATAAAACCTAAGAGGAAAAGACAGCTCAGATATTTCATAAGACAGAAATGCAGAGCTATCTAGGCAACTTCCAACTAGATTTGCAGACAGCAAGACTACGAGCAGAGAGGAGTGACAAGAAGTTTCCTGTAGCTGGGGCAATGGTGAGCATATACATCATATTTCATTTGTGATGTTTACATCTATAAACAGAGCTCTCAGCATGTCAAGATCAGCCTGTCAAGGACCAGATGTGAGACACTGGCCTTTTATATTAAGGAGATAAGAAAAACACGATGAAGAATGCAAAAGAGAATGGCATGACATGGAAAGGACCTAAAAACACATGGGGTGTGTTACTTTTACGTAGTTTTCTCTGCATCAGGCTTTCTTACAATATAAACGAAGTGTCAGATAACACAGGAGCTGTGTGGTACAAGAGCTGAAAGAGAGAAAATTGCTTGAGTTGCCTTTCCCTGATTAGAAAATGTCTCATAAGCTTCTGACAGACTGGAGACCATGTAATCACAACACACATTTGCAGAGGTGGATGGAGTCTTGATTCAATTGCCCTACTGCTAAATAAAAATCCAAACAAGGCTCTGAGAGATGTCTGTGCTTGACACTGAATTAATGAATGTTTGTCTGTGAGAGGAAATCAAATGGGACAGTACACTTTCTTTGACAAAATCCCCCAAGCATTGACTATATAACTGCCCTGAACAGTGAATGTATGTTTTGTTTTCAGAAATGATGTGCTGGAGACCAAGCATTTACAAGCTAACTGAACATAGCTATCTGCCAAAAAAAAATATGAAGGAACTTAGATATGATCAACACTGCTTAAGGTAAGGCCTGGAAATAGAATGTTTTGTGAATTATGCTTTAAAGATATACAATAGAAAGACATAAAACCTACATACATTAAGGGTGTGAATCAAGCTGGCAGTCAAGGGTCAGGAGGGAGGCTTACAGCAAGACAGCATCTGCTAAGGACCAGTTGCAATTGTTGCTCTAACTGAAGCATCCATCTCAACAGCTAGTCACAGGGGGACAACATTGTTACATGTCATGGTCCAGCTGAATGGGCTTGCATAGCCAGCAATCCAAAATAGGTCTGAGAAAAGGGAGGGCCTGGACTCACTCTGAATTATATCAACTTATTTTTTCCAAATTTAGGCTATGCAATGGTATTGCATCCAATATAGAAGACAGTCATTGAAAGAAAAAAATTAAGGGTGCAAGAATCATCCCAGGGAACAAGAAGACTCACAAAAGGAAACTGAGAAGAGAGCCTAGGTAAAAAATGTATAATGAAAGGGCCAGCAGATGTTGCCCACTGACTTGACAAGGGATCAGAAAGAAGCCTCACAGCTATGGAGGTTCCTTTCTCCCCCCACAAGTAGGCTCTGTCCTTTTGAGAGACAGGTTTATGACTTTAAATATATTTATTCCATTCTGTAACCGAGGAAAACACAACATGTCAGCAAGAAACTCTGGAAAAGAAGGTTCAACCTGGAACATCCTGATTTTAATGTCTTCCTTTCTTCCTAAAAAATTGGCATGTGATAGAGGAATTGTACCAATGGGTTTTCCCCAGCCAGCATCTTGGCCCCGTGCAACTGCTCACTCACACCCCCCACAGCCCCTCTGTGGGATGGGGAGAGAATCCAAAAGGTGACAATGAGAAAACTTGTGGGTTGAGATAGAGATTTTAATAGGGAAAACAGAAGCCATGCATATAAGCAAAGCAAAAGAAGGAGTTCATTCACTACTTCCCAGCAGCAGGCAGAAAGAACTGACATTCCATACAATGTGAATGTTTTACATCTTTCATGTTTACCATTTGATGGTAGGGTTGATGCATTGCTGTTTTCTATTTCTTCACAACACCAAAACTAACCCGAAGAGATCTGAGAAAATGTACTGTGTGCAAGCTAAGTGGCAGGTGAAACAGGTGCATTGGGTCTCCTTGCTGGAAGAACTCCCTCTCAACAGGATTATTGGATTAAAATCCTACTGATACAGCTAAATATAATCCTATCAAGCTCAGCTCACTGTACAGGAGAAATGTGAAGTTCTCTACATGAAAGTTGGAGGCTAAAAACAGACACATGGGGGGAAGGAGCTTCTCTAAGACAGAAGAGGAGCTGATACAGCAGATATTTAAAGAAGACTTGTCAGACAAGAGCATACTGAAAGCTGCAGAAATGACAAACCAGATCAGGGCTAAGAATACTTGAACTGGTGATGCAAAAGAATAAAAATATGCGGGTACTTGAAAAATGCCTGAGTTGAATTAAAAATCCTGTAACATCATGTCCTAAATAACTAAATATAATGCAGAAAATCAGGACTGACATAGCTCATAGAGACAAGCTTAGATCTAAAGGAGGGAGGAACATTCTGCAGTGTCAAGGTCTGTGACAGAATGACTAGTTCTGCATCTAATAAAATAAAAATGTGATCTAACACTGGAAAACTAAGTTTGACTTCTTTTATGTTAGCCCTGTGAATGACTGGGGTAAATGATGGATTACTGCAGCAAAAGTAATTTCCTAAGGATAGCATTTGTAACTGAAGAAATTGAAGACAGTGAGAATTACTGTACTGTAAATAAGGAATACTTCAGATATCTGCCATACAGCTTTTAGAATAAAAGTGGAAATATTTTAAGCTCATTTTTAATTAGTATAAACTTGCTGAATTTAAACGAGAGACTCAAGTTATTAGCAATATCAGTGGTTTTAAAGCTTCAAAATATTTGTTCTAAACCAGCTGTGCATTACCAAACTCAATGATAAAAAGGCTACTATTAAACATTGTTTCCTACCACATACAATGTACTTACCACCCAACAGTAATCCGTTCTAATTTTAATTAAAATTCTAATTTCACGAATGTCAGAATGCAGATAATTGCAGATAATCTGAGCCACAAGAGCTCAGAGGCCACAGAGCTCATGGCTCTATCAGCAGCACTAAGGCTCTCCCACAGAGGAGAGACCCAAAACTGAGCTTCTTTCTACCACAACACGCTAAAACTACTCTAAGTGAGCATTTACTGATGAAGTTTTTCACTTCTCTTCCAAACCCCTGCTACTTTTTAATTAAAACAAAAATTTGTTAATTAGAACAATGGTCCTGATTTTAACTTTTACTGCAATGATTTTTTTTAAGCTGAGAACAAAAGCCTCTGTTCTCTTTGACAGATGTTGGAAGCTGAAACTTCCAGGAAGTGCAAAGAAGACAGGTTCCCTGCAAACATAAAATTGCTATATTTTTCCTCTTAATATTTTTAATACAGTATTTCTGGGGTTTTTTTTCTGGTTTTGTTAATTTCCCCCATGTTGTCAGAGTTCCCTACACCCGTAGATATATCAGGAAACTACTATCCACTTCAGTGAAACCAAAAAATAAAGTGTGTACAGAAGTATCCTTTGCCAGGACTGCAGAATTCTCACATTACTTCAGTCTCTGCTGTTACTTTTAGTCTTTCTCTGTTTTCCTTCACCAGTAAAGCCCCATGTGGCTTGTGCTAACACTAGATAATTAGACAACACCCAGCAGGATTACAATGAATATCCTCTATCAACACTGCAAGCATGTTATCTGAGAATAATGCAAATTTTATCTTCTTTTTGAACACAGTTTGTTTGTGTTCCTATAGCATCTACCAGCCCTAATCATGTACATATCATAATCAAAGATGTGCACAACCACAAAACAAAACATTCTGCCTTTTTGTTGTTCACCTTCAACTCTGAAGTATTTTATCTTGTTTTCTGAGAACAGATGCACTTGGGAACTAACCCTGAGATGCTGGCACTGCCAGAAGCTCCCACACTTCAGGTGGAAGTGGTTCTTCCTGTGGCTCAGCTTCATGTCTAGCACACAGCTCTTCTCTCACCATTTCACCCCTCCTTTCACGAGAGTTGAGTCAGAAAGGAGCAGCTGTGGGTAGCTGAGGTGAAAAGCTTGCTTCAGTGTATCATTGCAAATTTGATCCTGTAAGGAAAAAAGGGACCAGATGAACTCTTTGTGGTCCTAAGTGCATTAACAAGCCTTAATGGCTCTCAGCAGCCTCATCGGCAGATTCTACTTACACCCATAGGCCCAAGAGCTCTATTTAAGCACAGCCATGGGCCCTCAGTCCTTACTTGGGCTGTGTTAGAAGAGTATTAAGTATGTGCTAGAGTAAGTCTTGATTCAAGCTTCAACCTCTGGCCTGATTTCCTGCCTTGACATCAGCCTGGTCTCATTGCCTTGGTGCTTGCTGGACCTCATCCTAAACACAGCTAAGGGATTTTGCTCCTGGCTTCATCTCACATCTGTCCCTTCATTGTGATATTGCCTTATGATCTGGGCTTCTGGCTGACTCTGTCTCTTGTCTGTCTGTCTGAGCTGAATGTGAGAGTGGGTCCTGGATGCTGAGGTACCTGCCCTGACAGGTATGTTACCAATTTTGGCTCCCCACTCACCTTTCCCTTAGTCTTGTCCTTGCCATTCCCTGACAACCTCAAACATTAGATCCTCCTTTAAATTACTTGAATCCCTGTTATTTTAAGTGGGTTGGAAGTATGCCCTATTTAAAAGCCTATGTGCAAGATGGAAAGCAGCTTCTCCCCTTTCATGGAGCATTTTTCACATCCTTTTCCTGACCCTCATATTAACAGGATTGGTAGTTCTGATGTTTCTACAGAAAAAAAAACAACTAGATAATTATTTTATTCTGCTAGCTGTGGGCTTCCTCTTTGTTTATTCCTTGACACAGACCTCTACACTGCAGGCATATGCTTTCCCTAGTCCAGAGCATCCAGCTCTTGGGTCTCCAACATAAGAAGGATCTGGACCTGCTGAAAAAAGTCCAGAGGAAGGCCATGAAGAGGATCAGAGGCATGGAGCACATCTCTTCTGAGGCTGTGAGAGCTGGGGCTGTTTGCCATGGAGAAGAGAAGGCTCTGGAGACCTTATGGCACCTTCCAGTGCCTAAAGCAGAACAACAAAGCAGGGAAAAGACTTTTCACAACAGTGTGTAGTGATAGGATATGGAGGAATGGATTTGAACTGAAGGAGGGCAGAATCAGACTAGATATAAGGAAGAAATCCCTTATAATGAAGGTTGGTAAAAGACTGGAACAGCTTGCCCAGAGAGGTGGCTGATGTCTCATCCCTGTAAGCATTCAAGACCATTGTGGATGGGGCTGTGAGCAACCTGGCTAGGTGGAAGTATCCCTGCACTTGGCAAGGAGTTTGGACTAGATGACCTTTAAAGGTCCCTTCCAAGCCAGCTATGATTTTCTGTATTTGTGGTGATAGTTAAGCATTTTTTCCACTTGACTAAGGAGTCACTAAGGAATCCACTAAGGAGTGAGGATTCTACTCATCATCTACTCACTACTCATCAGTTTTCTATGTCCTCAGGTCTGAAGCTGTGATATTTTAAGGCATTTCACCCCCATTTTTCCTATTGGAAATCCTTTAATGAAAAATATCTGAGCCATAATTCAGCATTGTGTGTGATGAAAGCATCAGCACACATATGAGGAGAAAGCTCTCCACAAGCTCTTTGCTACTCTGGTGTGCTGCCAGCCTCACCATTCTATCTCAGACAAGAATACAAGAACTCTACAAAGCTAGGAAAGCACTCTGAGGAATAAGTAACAAGAGTTTATCAGTGTCCTCCAGAAGAAGCAAAAAGCATAGTGTGGATTCACCTGGCACAGTCACTCAGCTGCAACCAACAGCCTAATATCACATACTTTGTATACCTGAAACTGTGACCCCTCCCTGGGCATTTAGTACGATTTGAAGAGCTCCATGTTTTTTATGGAGCTTTCAAAGTGTTAAAGTGTGAAATATGGTGTCCTTGAAAATAGCTTTTAAAGCATTTCTCTGTCACAAGGCAAGACATAAATGAGTCATGAATTGCACACATGCTCAGGAATGCTTCCCAAAGCCAGACTCGGTCTGTTCTGTAGACTGCAACCACCCTTGTGAATTAAAGCTCCACAGCAAGAAAGCCTAGGTGAGTAGCTCTTGTCAGAGTGAATTAGCTCATTCCAGAGCCCTCCTTTGGGAAGAAGTATTGTTTAATTATAAAAAACTTTGCACAAAGAAACTTCAATTTTTCAAAGAAACTTCAATCATTATATTATCATTATCATTAGATATGTTCTCTGTATTATTCAACATTTTATACCTCATTGCTGAGAAGACAAAGCAATCTTCCACAGCCAGGAATATATACACATCTTTCTACAGAAGCATTAAAGAGTGCTGAGGAAAGAATAGTCAGCCTTTTAATTAACTCTGATTCTGAGGAACAGAATGAAAAGATTGTGAGTGGAACATTAGCCCAAGATAATGGACTCCTAGTCACATTGCTACATAATTGAGATATAGCAGATGATTTTATGAAAATTGAATGGAGCAAAAAGACTTATTTTTGGACTTGGAAACATTAATCCCGCGACAACTTTTCTGCGTCATTTGTTGGGGGTCAGTGCTGAAGGTGCCAGATATCTTCTGAATGTACAGACGGTACTTTCCCTTGAAATAAGTGAAGATGCTCTGCATTTTGCAATGCTTTCAGCACTGTCAGCTGGCAGGTGATAACGAGGTGAGGGACTTGCTGATGTTACTTGAAATGCAGTAATATACGTAAGTTGCTCGTGGTGGCTCTTATTACCGAGGATATGTTTAAAAGTGCTAGGAGGGGGCTCAGGGGTAACGTTGCTTTCTCCAGCTCCCCGAAAGGAGCGTGTGGCCAGGTGAGGGTCAGTCTCTCCTCCCAGGCAGCCAGCAACAAGACAAAAGGACACAGCCTCAAGCTGCAGCAGGAAAGGTTTAAGTTGGACATTAGGAAAGATTTTTTCGTGGAAAGGGTGATGAGACATGGGAATGGGCTGGCCAGGGAGGTGGTGGAGCCACCGTCCGTCCCTGGAGGTGTTAAGACTGGACGCGGCACTTAGTGCCACGGTCTAATTGACATCTTGATGTTGAGTCATAGGTTGGATTCGATGATCCTAGAGGTCTTCCCCAACCTAATTGATTCTGTGATTCTGAGAAGTCACATTTTGAGGCGATAAAAAAAAAAGTAAAAAAAAGTAATGCTGGGTTCCCGTTGTGATGTCCATCGGAGACCACGTCTTGCAGTTTTTCGGGCATGCTTCAGACCGCATTTTATTTGCGCCGTTACTACTTTGGCGCTACCTAAGCTCCCCCGTAGCCGCACGCCGGGTGGCGTACCCGCGGCGCCGTGCCCCCTCTGCCCGCACTTTTACCGGCACTCGGCAGGACAGGGCCGTGCCCGGTGCGGCCGGGAACAGCGGGGACGAACAGCGGAGACGAACACCGGAGACAAACAAACAGCGGGGACGAACAGCGGCGATGAACTGCGGGGATTTCCCCCGGCGGCTCCCGAGCCCCGCCCCCGCCCGCGCCTGCGCGCGCGCCTCCCGCCGCGGCGGCTGAGCGGATCAGGCGGCGACCGGGCGGGGCCGCGGCGGCAGCAGCGGGAGCGGAGCGGCGGGAGCTGACCAGCGCAGCCCGCGCCGGCAGGGGACGGCAGGGGAGGGGTCCCGGCCGCCTCCCGCCGGACCCGCTGCGGGCAGAGGTGAGGGCAGCGGCGGCTCCGGGGCGGCGTCGCCGCGACCGCGGCTGCGGAGGGGAGGCGCGGGGCATGTGTCACGGTGCCGGCCGGGCCCCCGCCGGTCCCTGCGTGCCGCCTCCCCTCGGCTGCCGGGCGGGAGGGGTTGCTGCGAAACCCCCCCGGCCCTCCGGTAGCGCCGGGCCCGGTGGGTGTTGCTGCGCGCCGGGAGGGCTCGGCGCCGGCCGGGCCGGGTGCCTCGGGCTGGGCTGGGCTGGGCGGGCCGGGGCGGGGCGGCTCGGTGTCGGGCCGCCGGCACGGCCCCACGGAGCCGGGCACCGCGGCCGGGGCTCCGCAGGCGCGGGCCGGCTGTGGCCGGTGCCGTGCGCGCTGCCCGGGCCCGCACGGCGCCGTTGGAAGCGGTCGCGTTCGATGCAGTTAAAATGTAGCGCCCGTGAGTGCCCGTAACCTCCCTGCCCTCGCACTCGGAAATGATCCTGCGCTGCAGCCCTGCCCTGGGCAGCGAAACCCAGTTACTGCCCCCAGTCCCGTGGCGCTGCCTGCCGCGCTCCTGCACCTCTGCTAGCAGGCCTTGCAAATGGCACGCGTCCCAAAGAGCTCGGCTCCGAGGGGGTTTTGCTCAACGAGCTCGGTGATCGTTCAGATGAGGCTCACACGGTTTCTTGAAATAACAGTCTTCACAAATTGTGTGTTAGAGCAGTGCGCTGTGGAATTCTTCTCCTGAAAGGAGGAAAGCCGTCAATTCGGAGTGTCACTGAAGATGTTTCTAACGTGTTTCGTGCTGCCACTGTCCAAACAAAACAGAGTTCTTGGGGCTGAGATCAGGATTCCTTTTAAAAACAGTCATCTGGCAACTTTCATAGCTTCAGTAATTTCACTTAATCATAGGAGATATAAATCTGTTTGATCTGTTAAGTGTTAATGCAGTCGGGACCTTGCTAATGCCTGTTAATTATCAACTCCGTTTTGAAGTAGTGAGTTGTTAGTCCACAGTGAACATGATGGGCAGCAACAGAACTGTGTAGAGAGCAGTGCTTCCCTCTCGTCTTTGTCAGGTCTGTTGTTTGGCAAGAGAGAGTTTAGAGTTGTTACAGTTCTGGTTACAGTACAGGAAATAAGAGAACATGATTGCATTGTTTGCTGTCAAGTAACTGTAGAACGACTGGTGAAATTTTCTGTGCTATTTTGTTTTAGAATTCCCTGCAAACTTTGGAGGTAATTTGTGGTTTTAGCCAAATTAGCTTTTAGTCAAAACTCCTGAGCTTTGAAGTAATTTGTTTTGTGGTTATACAACTTTCCAAAACCTGGCCGTAGAGCCCTCCTTTCCAGATGCTGATTTGATGTGTCTACTTCAGAATTGAAACTAGTTGAGGAAAAAAGCAGATGTGTGTTTGTGGTCAGCTGTGGACCCTTTGGCTCCTCTTTATTTTTGTTTTATTTTATTGTAGAGTTGTGAAAATCATAGAATCGTTTAGCTTGGAAAAGACCCTATAAATCATGTTGTAAGTAAACCACATTTTTCGAGGCTGATGTAGCCTAGACCTAGCAATAAATAATCCTTTTTCTGCTTTAGTCATGGGTCAGGGAAAGAGCTTCTTTTAAACACGCTGCTTTTTCAAATTAGTTAAAAAAATTTTAGTAGTTTTTAGACTTTTTTAGTAAAGGGCTATCCAGCTTGTATGTCTGCTGCACATGTAAACCCCCAGAGTGCCTCAAAATCTGTTCTATAAATGGTTGTGGATGTTTGTCAACTTTTACAACACGAGGGATTTTCTGATGTTGCAGGAAACAAGGTTGGATTTGTACACTTTTTGTGGGGGACTGAACTGGGACAGAAAGTCAGACTTCTGTGCTCCTGTTCTTTTTATAGTGCATGCTGTATTATCTCACATTTTGCTCCAAAGAGAAGTAAAATGCAGAAATGAAAGGAAAATAGTTTTGGTGGAAGGGAAGTTTATTGAAGATTGTTCATTTTTTGATTGCCTCATCTTAAATTCTGTTGAAGTGAGATTGAGAAGGGTCTTAGGCAATAGAGCACTTGCCCATTTTCTTTTGTCTGGTCTGCTGTTACACTTTCAAATAAATGGTTGTGCAACTACCTAGTAAAGAAACTATGCAAACTTTGTATTCTGTGAAGAAGTGTTCCAGCCTCCTCTCTGTCCAGTAAATCTTTGCATAGAACACTCAGCCAAGTTTTAATGAACTGTGTCGAGTCAGTTATTAGGCTTTCATCTCTTCACTGATTACTGTTTTACAACCTGCTTCCCCACTGCATTTCCCACAAATTCTGTTTCCTGAAGCATGCAGGAGTGTTTTCTAAGGGCCTTTTCTCCCTTCTCCCTTCCTATGCTGTGAAATTCCTCTTGCTTTAGGCTGTCTGTCAGATAACTTATCTCTTAGTCTCCTGGTCTTCCGTTTCAGAACAGAAAATAAATTTGTTGAGAATTTACATAATGTTGTATTGTATACTTAAAACTTCCCAATGGGCCAAGCAATGTGGTTTGTTTTAGTTCTGCTAGTTTCTTTTTAATGAGCATGCATCAAGTGCTACATTACTCAAATTTATGATTAAACACAGAAGAATATCTTTTATTATTCAACAAAATGGAGAATTGTAAAGGAAAACAGAAAAAGACTTTAAGTGAAGAAATAGTGATAGCTGTAGAAAACAGCATAGTCTTACTCCCTACAAGTGTGGGTTTTTCTCCAGTCTGTGTAGTGTAATTGAAGTACTACACAAGAGTTGATGATCCTGTTCTCCAAACTGTAATGTGAACATCTTGGTCAGGTAAACTGTGTTTTGTAACAAATTGTGCTGTTAATGAAGATCTTGCTTCTATGGCAGATGTACCGCTGGGAAGCAGAGGAGCAGTAGCAGAAAGCTTTTTGAAGGAGGTGTTTGTATAGTCAGTTTTCACAGGAAGAGTGAAGCAGCATGGTTTGTTGCCTAGGCTATTTTGGTGAATTGATGAGGAAGTTAAAAATACTACTTCTAAGTGTGAAATGATTCTTTAGATGATTTCCTGAGTGAGCTGTCCTTACTGTATTCTTTTTATTTTTTTTTCCTCTCAGTATTCTGATGTGATAATGATGTTGAATTAGTTAATCTTTTCTGTTTTGTTAGACAGCAGTTACAATTATCTTCTATTTGAACAGGTGGTTCTAATATGGTGATATAGTTCTATATGGTAATATAGTTCAGAAATAAATCTTGTTTGACAGAAGAAATGATTGGCACAGTCTTGGTCATTTGTTTTTATTTCAAAAAACCTCAGCCCAACAAAAAACCCAACAGCAACAAAAAAAAAATGTTTTTCCCAAAGCCTTTGATTCATTTTAGAGGACTGTCTCCGAATTTTGCTGGAGTGATTTCTTTTGGTGTTCCTTTGTCTTTTGGGTAAAGTTGATGACATCTGTGTTTAGCTTCAGCTGCTAAATAGTGGCCTTCATTCCCTCTGCTGCCTACACCTCTCCCACTAATACAAAGTGGAGAGTCATGCTTCGAGTTTAAAGACACAGCAATGTGAAGGGCTTTGTAAGGCTCTTGCTTCTCTTGAGAATGTGTGAACAAATACTGAGATAAGTGTGACTTGCACAAGTTTTCTAGGTGTTAGAAGATCTAGTAACCAGAAATTAGAAAAAATGAGTTATTGACTTTGAAAAATACTTGATGGTATTGATGACTAGTAGAAGGAGACATATTATTGCTGCCTTGTGGACCGATTAGGACCCTGGGCTTAAAGAATCCAATTGGTTTGGGGATATTCGCTTCTGATCAGGGAGGTAGCTTCTCTGCCTAAGAAACACCATCATTTTAGATGCAGTAGAAGCAGCTCTGCGTAGCTTTTTCTTTAACATATGCTTGTCCAGCTTGTGGGAACAGCAAATTGCATGCTTCTTCTGGTAATTTGTCTCATTTTGGTAATTTCAGACCATGGTGGAGGTTGATGTTGTGAGGACTGACATTGGATTTTAAAAGGAAGCCCTATATGGAGTGTTGAATTCTATAAATTCAGTAAGTGAAGTTTGGGAAACAGTGCTCATAATAGGCCACTGATTAGTAGCAGATATGTTAAAAGTGTTTTATTCAGAGTAACTGGTTCTAGATTGTACACAGTGGAAATCTGGAGCAGTATTTTGCTATATTTGTTATAAAACAGTGTTTAATCCCATCTGTACTCTACAAGAAGGAAATCTGTTGCAGATGTAATGTGTATAGTAGCATAAGAAGCTTCTTGAGAACAGCTAAAACTGTTTGACAGATGGTAGGAGGCATTTGGGAAGTCAGATTTTCACTTTGAGGAAATAGCTTGGACTTCTGGTGCTAGGAGAGGAATAAATAAACCTCATTTTCTTCACACTCTTAATTGTGGATGTGAGTTTTTTTCTCAGCTTTTTCCCTCAGCACAGGGTACAGCACTTGTCATTCATACACTAAAAATGCTACATCTGTCTCTAGAAGTTCCTAAGGTTATGGTGACTGACACAGTATGGGAATATGTATCTGATCATCCTTTTTTTTTATTTTTTCATGTAGCCATTCATTCATCCATTTGAAAGTGTTCTCATTGCATCTAAGCTTGAGCTAGTTCATATGCTGTCTGTATGTTCAGCTGTTTTCCAGTGCATTAATCCTGTCACCCAGTGTTTGTGTCCTGCAGAAGCTGTTCATATGACTATTCAGTTGAGATAAGGGAAAAGCAGCATGTTTCCTTCCAGAGTTATTTTTTTCGTGCCTGGAAATGGAAGCTGTGGTATTTTGAAGGTTATTTCAAAAGACTAGTGAGTTTCTTTTGAATAGGCTTGGACTTGGAAGTGCAGGTATAATACTGGTCATTTAAGGATGTGAAAAAGTTTTTTTTAGTGGAGTGCTCTTGCTCAGCTTAGGGAAGCATGTGTGCTGTAGGGAGACTTTTTTTGGTTGACAGTTTCAGCTATTTAAGGAATTACACCTGAGAAAATAGATGGGTTTTTTTAGAATTCACACGTTTAAAGCTGATAGTGAGCAGGTGGTCTAGTAAACTGAGTTGGGTACTTGACTGTGGTTTGGGTATTATTTAGCTAGTCCTAAGCATTCCCAAGGCTTAATAAATTAAAGAATACTTTTCACCTCTCATTCTACTTCATTCACAAGTAACGAATAACACCCACAAATGGTTTATGTGACTCTTCAAGTAGCAGAAGCATCATTCCAAACCTGGCTTTGTCTCATGTACAGTAAGTCTTTTTCTAACTACCTAAGAGGGCCACATCCCAGTGATTGGTATGTTTTTCCCCAAAAGATGTTGTTTATATGTTGTATTTCTTACAGATGATTTGGAGAGTTAAGGCAAGCAATTTATCACTTAAAACTATCCAGTGATACTTAAAAAAAAAAACCAGCATGAAATTTCAAGCAAATGAACTTGCTATGTACTTGGCCAAGTGTTTAATGAATCTTAATATGTCACATTTCACCTTTAGAATAAAGCCAGGAATCATATAATTCATGAACTTGACACCAACTAAATCTATAATTTACTTTCACAAATCTTTTATCAACAATATGACTCTCTTTTTTTCTATTTACTCCTAAGATATGTAGTAAAAAGTGTCCTTTATGGGCAGAGTGAATACTTTCTTTAGGTAAAATATGAGCAACATTTGCTTCAATATTGCATTGACCTATTTTTTTAGTTAATATATTTTATGATCCTGCAATCTTTGCAGGTTTTAAAAATTAGTGTATTAATGCTGTAAATCTGTGAATAGATACTCCTTAAGTGGCACTGAGTTGAGAAACTTGAAACATTAGTTTTCCCTGGTCTGATTGCAGTGTAGTAGAAAATCTCACTTGGTATGAGGATACATGGTGACGGATATAAGCTCTTTTCAGTACTAATTGGCATATTTTTTCTTTATTCTTGCATATTTAATGCCAATGTAAATAGCTGCTTATGGGTCACTTTTTTATTTTCTTTTTAAGCAGGCCATATTGTGGTTTGTTTCTGCAGGGCAGGAAAATACTGCAGAGTGTATGACTAGAGTTAGGGAAAAATACTGTTCACAGCAATATGAAGCTTTCAGAATAAATCCCAAGTTTGCCAGTGCAAGCTGTTCCTTCCAGTCTCATCTCGGAGGTGGCTGCCCGAGAGACCTGAGATGTGTGTGTGGATGGGAGGTGGAGAGGAGCAGCACAGGAGGTTTGTTCTTTGTGTGGTGGGGTGCTGCTGCTGCCAGGACAAGAGCAGCCAGGTTATTTGCAGTGGAGGTTTTAGAGCAACTTGTGAACCTTTATGCTGCGTTAGTCAAAGGTTGTTCTTTAGCACAGAAGGGATAGCTTGGATATTGTTTAGGCACTAAAGCAGCAGGTCTGCATAAACTGCAGTTCATTATTTTGTCAACTGTGGGACTCACAGCAGCACCATACTGTACCAGGAGAGTGTGTTTCCTATTGTTTCTCACTGGAGAACAAGTCTGAGAGGGACTGCAACATACTAGAGTTTGTCTGAAACTGTAAATAGATAACAAATACAAAAACAAATATTTAACATGGCTGTAGGTTACCAGTCTCTTTCCTTGCATGCCTTTACCTTTGTCCAGTAAGAGTTCTGTTATAAGGCTTTAGATGTAATCAGAGCTCTTGTGATATTTTTTCAGTACTTTTTCCAGTGGAAATCAATCGTAAGAACAAATTTTTGTCTCTGAACGGAACTGAGCCAGTTTAGATCTCCATTTGGAGTACTGCAATTGATTACATAATGCAAGGAAAATGTTTGGCCTAAACAGATGTATTATGCATATAATGCAGTCTATGTTACTTGGACCTGACTTTTAAGAGTGAACCAACCACTTAGCATTTTCTTCTCCCTCATCCCCACCTCACAGCTCATCTTCTTGATGGAGGCATTTACTTGTTCTTAGGCAGTTTACCATTGGTGCATCTCCTGCTTTGTAGACTGGCACAGGTAATCTTTGTGTTTCCTGTGTAGGAACACGTCAGTTGTGCCGACTCCTTGCCACCTACACCATGGCTGCTGGACATGAAACTGTTTGTGTGCTGTACTGAGCACTGGCTCCATAGAGTTACAACTGGGAGATAAATTGGATGCAATCTGTAGGAATGGTGCTGGGTGGAGATGGTGTGAACCCCTGGAACTACTTAGTCTCAGGCCTTGGTCATTTCCAGGTGAAGAGTACCTGTGAAGTCAACCAAGTGCTCTTTTTCCCCAAGTCGGTGGATGTAATTTAATTTAATAATGTAATTTTTTGGTAGAAGCTGAATACTCTAATGTGACTAATGCTAGTGTTGTCATTTTTCCACATCTTGCAAGCTGCTGTACTGTACTTTTGAGGGACTATTGGACATTCAGGATTACTGTTTTTTTTTAATAAAGACTGAGTAACTTTATAAAAAAAGGATATGTATTTTAAGTACTTGAAACATGATGATTCTATTAATCCATAGTCCATGCATAGATATGGAATAATGGAGCCAAAGAGATCAGGCTGGTACATAAGGGAAGTGTTAACTGTGTTCTAGTATACCAGTTCTAGAAATAGAGGAGTGGTTCTGAGTTGAAACATTAACAAGATGAAAATGACAAGGCTTGGAAGGGACACTTCTATTACTACTAAGCAGCATTCTAAGGAGCTATTGCTTTTTTTAGCAAGGAGTGTCTGAGTAATTATGAATGTGTTTAATCCAAGCCTAGAGGAAACAAAGTTTGTCTAGATACAGAGTTAAAAAAAAAAAATCTTAAAAATTACTTGAAGATGTCAAGTAACAGCTACTGTGATTGGGAGGGAAGAGTGCAAAGGACAAGTTCTGTAGACTTGAGCCACAAATTGGCATCAGTTTAGTGTCAATTCACTGTTTCTAATAGCTTGTTCTCCTTCTGAACAATATTGCCACATGGAGATATTGTACACCAGCTAAACTTGGTTAATAGTCTGCACTGTAAACCTGGGTCAAATGGAGGGAAAATTTGGCTTTGACTCATCTCAGTGGATTTGTTACGTGTACTACACAACCACCACACGTTTATTCTGGGTATAGCATGCCAGACAATATAATTTTGCAAGACATATTAAATATTGCTAGTATGACTGTACAGTTGAGTAACTGATTATGCTGCAGCAGAAGATGCTCTCTTCTCTTAATGCTCATTATTCTTAATGTCCTCTTTCCATTTTGGGAGGCAAAAAGAGAGGTCTCTGCAACAGAAGTCATTTAGGTTTTCTGTTGGGGAGCTAAAGGACAAGGAGAAATTTCCATATCAGTATGGGTTTTAGACTTGCAGATTTTCTCTCTAGATGGCTGATCATGAGTGATTCTCTGAATAAAGAATCTGCTGCTCTCCTCTTTGCATTTCTTATGTGGGAACTTTACAATGATTCTTTGGCTTCTGATTTTTGTCCCTGATAATAACTTTTCCAATTCAGGCAATGTTATGAAAGGTGTGGTAATATTCTGGAGAGGGAAAGGAGGAGGATTGAGGAATACTGTCCAGTTCTTACCTGAAGTAGCAGATAGGTTTAATTTAGTGTGATTGAGCATCTGGCCATGCTTTTGTAGCTGATGTCTAGCATACTTGAAGTGGATGTTATGTGCACATTACTAATGGAGGAGTATCTTCTGTGAGTGAAGCCACTTGCATCACTTTGCTAACATGATAGCATCTGCTCTGCCACTGTTGAGGTGGCCTTTCTGCTTCTCTCCTGTCCATCTTGTTCTGTAAAAGTAGGATGGTGAGGGCCGCCTTCTGTTAGCTTTGTTAAGGAAAGGGCATCTGGGATTGCTGCTTTTTCTTGTGAGATATGGCCTGTGTCTACTTCATCTGCAGTTCCAGCCACATTACCTGTTCCAATTTCACTGGATACTTACCATCTGTCTTCTTCCTAGGTCTCCTACAAAAATCACCATTGCTGAAGGGAATTTTCTGCCTGATTTCTTGTAGCTGTAGGCATCATCTGACTAACTGTGGCTTCAGCTGTTTTTCAGGAGATCATAGTTTTAGAAGAGGGCAAAATGACACTCTTATGTTCTCTCCAGGAAGATCAGACACTGTGGAGGACTACTAGCTGGAGGAGGGTTTATTTTTGTCTCTTCCTGAAGTGGTATTTTTGCCAGTGTTACTTAGTGGTGTGTGCTGTCTGGATACAGGGCCAATGTAGCATCTGCTTTGCTGCAAGGACTTGCTGAACCTGTAGAATGTAATTTGCATGTGTGCATGTATATATTTGCATAGGAAAGAGTGTTCTAGCAATACATTAGAAGAAGATAACCTCCTGTAACCTGTGAGCTGGCAATTCTCAATGCAGGGCCCCCAGCTATGTCTTCAGCCTAGCACAGCAATTGGGGTAGCTGTGACTTGCAGTCTTATATTTTACTTGCAGACCCCTGTAGATAAAAAAAGAAGTTGTTAGTATGGGTAAATAAGGCAACTTTGCTTATCTGTGTGATGGAAACTGCAGACTTTGAAGGTATCTCTGCTTCAATTAGTGTGTTTACAAAAAAAATGGATTTGTGCAATACGTGACAAGTTACAATTCTTACACTAAGGGTCTTGCTGAGCTGTCTGTTATGATCTCTTGGAGGCTGGAAGATTTATGTTACAGTACATATCTCCTCTGCTGAAATCACAATTCTGTGATTTCTCATCAGTAATTAAAAAGTACTCTTTGATTGTGCAGAGAAGCCAATAAGAAGAGAAGCCAACATCCAGATCTTGTTTTGTACACCGAATTGAGGCCCCCACACTAAGCTACCTATAAAGATCTACTGCTTGCTGTTTTTAAAAACAGTGTCTTCATTCTAGCTTGAAAGCAGGGTTGTAATTAATTGCTACAAACCTGTGCTGCCTTGAAAATGGTCAGGTTGAACGTTAATGCAAACAGCTACATTAAAATACCTGGGCTATAAAGTCATCAGAGGAAAGCAAAGACTTGAGGTCTCTGATATTGGCAAACAGGAAAAATTTCCTCTACAGAAATGACAATTCCATCTATTTAAATAGCACACAAAATTTCTGGGCGTAAGCAGAATTTTTAAGGCACAATTCTGAAATCATCAGCAAGAGTAAATGTTCTTCCTTCATGAGAGAAGTTCTGCTTTGATTAAAAAAAAGTCTGCTGAGGCAAAGGAGCACTGAGCAGAAAGCTTATACATTCTAATCAAGGTAGAAAGCAGAACAGAGAGCAATGAGCTGCCCTATAAAGTGAAGGAGAAAGTGGCAAAAAATAAACCTGACAGAGTGTACAGATGGATCTGTACCATGTCAGCTACTTTAATTAAATATTAACTATACCCACTTACTGTCAGTGCTTCAAAGAACGCCACTCAATATTCCTCTCCATGCACTAACAAGAATATTTTTCTTTGAAGTTTAATAATCAGGTTTTTTTCAATGTCATCAGCTCTGTTTGGCTGTCAGCTTGGAGCAGGGAAACATACTTTCTTCTTAAGTAAGCTAAGAACTGGTGGAAGGAAACGAGGCCTGTGGTCTGAGAGGGCTTGGTTTTTGGTGGTTTTGCTTTGCTTTATTTTTGAATTTCTGGAAGACCTCTGCTCTGGTCACTGTCAGATCACGTGTTACAAGTTGTGCTATTTTGGTGTTCAGAGACACATCCTTGTTGAATTAAAACAAGCTTTTGGACTTTTCCCCTTGTTTTTGGCTTATAAACAGTATCTGTCTTCAGTAGACTTGGAAAGTTTCCATGTATATCTTACTGTTGATTTCTACCTTCTTCCTAAACAGAGCTGGATTTATGTCAAAAAGAAGATTAAAGATTTGGTAGGTGGTGGTTATTTTTCAAGCATAACAAATCGATGGCTGCATGTTGTACCATTTATTGAGTATAAATATTTATTTTTTGCTACTAATTGACCAGAAAAGAACTTCAATACATATGTTTTTACTATTCGTTTTATCAATTATCAAATTGTATTTCATCCTTCTTTATGAAATGAAGAAAACTTTTTTTTGCTTAAGTCACTTTCCTCTGAGATGTTTTTGTAAATATAACCTACTTGTGTTATCTCTTAATGTAAATATACTGAAATAATCTCCATCTTATTAATGGCCATATTAGCAGTATAGATGGAACTGAGGCATGAAAATGATAAGGCAAAACATTGAGCTGTACTGTTTCAGTTGCTGAAACTGTACATATTCTGTTAGTGCTTCAAAGTGTCACCTGTAGTCTTTCATTCAAAAAAGAGATTATTTATCTTGACATCCTATATAGGTTAAATATTTACCAGTAGGATGCTCATACAAATATATTGCAGCTGTAGCTTTGCCTGTCTTCCTGCATTTTCCTTCTTTGCTCCCTTACATGGATTTATTTCTGAACTCTGTTCCTTAATTATTCTGGATAATAATTTGTGGACTCCTTCTTCCTCTCATTACAGGTACAAGAATTCATTATGTATCTGAAATACTTACCAGCATGACATTTCTCATGCTGAGAACAGTTAAAAACCTTATCTTCCTGTCTTCATTATGCAACAGTATGTTATGCATGAGGCTGATGAAGATCCAGCAGAAAAATTAGATGGCGTAGTCTGCTTTTGGAAGAAGAAACCAGTAATTTTTCTCTAACAATGTAGATACTTGCTATTGCTGTGTAGCAACAGGAGGCTCAAGCTTCTCAAACTGCTGGCTCTTCTGGGTTTTGGGTTTAATTTTAAACTTCAGGAAGTTAAGGCTTGTTGCATTTTAAGAAAACAGTATTAAGGGTAATTTTATTGTGTATTGTTGTTAAGAAATAATGAGTTTTAATTTGTTTTTCCTTTTAACTTTGTATGTGAAATATTGTCTGGCAGTTGACCTTTTGTGAATTTGCTATGTAAAAAAGCATTTGTGCTGGCAGCCCAGGAAAGGGAAACTAGAGTGAGAGAGACCTGATGTCGATTTCACTGTATGGTGTTCAAAAGTGATGGCTGAAACATATCTGCAGTATCACATGTAAATTTGGATTGTGATTCAGTTTGGCATTTTGTAGACATTTCTGTGGGCTTAAAAAAAAAAAAAAAATGCATGAATTTCCAGTATTAGCTAACAATTTCATTTAAACAGTTTGGTGATTTTTTTATTTTTTTTTTGTGGTGTGGTTTGGTTCGGGGTTTTTTTGACTGTTAGTTTCTTGTGATTAAAACATAAACTGCTTGCTTATCAGATACTTCTGTCTTATGAATGCAGATTTTAAGAAGCTTGAGTTGTCTTTCTTGCCAAATGAGTAGCATCTGTTGTGATTCATTTGGCTTTAAGGTCTTGAGGGAAATGTTGTGAAAGCAAGCTCCTGGCTCAGAATAATTTTCTGAATGTAGTTTAGTGTCTTCATAGAGATGATGTTTGATTTTGCACCTCTAATCTTTTGGATGGAGGGAAGGAAGAAAGGGATGTGTTTTTTTGGTGTTTTTTTTATTTGCTGTTTTTTTTGTCAGGGAGCAGATGGTGTTTTAATGACTTGTAACTTGCTATAGCTGACCACCTGCAATCTGCACAGTGTGTTCTGCAGCAGGGAAGATTGTGGAGGAGTGAAAAGTAATTGCTAAACAAGTTTCATATGAAGTCTTAGGAAAGGACCTGAGTGAAGGAAGGTGTGCATATGTTGTCAGTCCTTTCAGTCTGAAAGCTCTCACTGAATCCTGACTCCCTTCTCCAGTGTCAAGGGTCCCAAGAGTTGAAATGAAGCTTTGTTTATTACCACTCACAGGTATAATAGGTACAATTTTCCAAGTCCGCTTAGCACCTGTCCTCTTCTTGTGACACAATGCTGCTGTTGCCATCATTATTGAACAAAAACACACTTGAGCTCTGGCAGCCTTAGTTTGCTATCCCGTTGCAGGGTCATGTTTGCTTAAAATTTGTTCTGTGTTTTAAAAAAAATACATTTATCTCCTTATTTGTCTTGCTGTAGTCCTCTTTTAGATGATGGCCCTGTGTAATTAACTGTTGTGGTTATAATTGTCTGACACTTCTAAACATCTTTTCTCCAACCCAGCTTTATTCTATGTCCATGAAAGTTTTATCTTTAGCCTCACGCACCTTTCTCCTTTCATTTAAGCATATATTAGCATATTTGTTTTTTCTTCTTTGCTGCTGTCCTGCCTGTCTTAACAGTTCAGAAACTGAGCAGCAAGCAACTGGAAGCTTGCATGATGCATGAATATTTTGCAGTTGTGAAATTTTAAATGTCTCTACTTGAATCCCATGCATGGCTGATTTTGATGCTTACCTTGCAAAGATCATGCTATTGTAACAGTGTGGGGGAAGCTGCAGTTCAGGTGCTTATGTCAACATCTCCTCCCTCCTCAAACAAATTACTGCAAGCATAAGCTATAAAGCAAAATTAGTATCACTCCACTCCTCCCAGTACTGAGTCCAGGGAGGTTATCTGCACAAATTTATTTGCTCTGACCAGCACTTGTAGGAGCCCTACTGCTGATACTCTGGTGGAATGCAGTGGTATCAGTCTGCTCTCCATCATAGCCTTGGACTTTGTTTTCTGAGTTAATGAGGATGACATATTATTGTCTTGGCTTCTGCTCTTCCTGCATCACTGTTTCTGGTGTCCCATGCATCTTCTAGTTCCCTGCAAATGTTTTGCTGAGTAGCAAAGACAATAATTTTCATCTTCAGCAGGCTCTCCTTCCTCATAAGGAATAGAAGTGCTAAACTCCTATGAATTCTGATTTGTGGGCATTACCAGGACAAGCTTGCATGCTCAGTGTCCTGGCAGCTAGTGTTAGGTACTTAGCTTGAGATGCATAATGAGGCTGACAGCTTGGAGATGGATTTTATCTGAGGGAGCACTGAAATTGCTGTTGAGGTGGTTCCTAAAGCTACTGACATGCTAGTGACGGAGTCATTTTTCTACCCATTAGGAAATAAAGTGGACCCACCATGATGGTGGCATGGGATTTGCACAGTTTGCTCCTCAGTCCTCTGGCATGTGCAGCAGAACACCTAAGAGTTGTAGCAATGAGATATAGCGTACTTTGCTTTTGTCAGCTCCTGCTAAAATTTTAGGAAGAGAGGGAATTGGAAGTCAAAGCAATATATACACTTGGATTCACGTTACTTAAGTTTTCCAGGAGTGAGTGATAGTTCATTCCTGTGAAAACTTGTGCATGCATGCCATGATGTGAACAGTCAGCTTCCAGGCAAAAGTGATTACTTTTGGTGGGGTTCTGCATGGAAATTGTGTTGCTGACAGACTAGAACTGTATTTTAGCATGAAACTGAGATGTTTTCTGTGCAGGAAATTATTTTCTGGAAGTGCCTCAATTTCAAGTAACGTGAAAGCCCAGGCGATCCAGATGTATACCTGCACTAGAAAAGCACTTTCTAGTCAGAAATATGAGGTTATTGTGGAAAACTTTTCTTTTGGTAATCTGAAACTAGATGTCTGAGTGTACTCAAATGCCATATCTAGGAACAGTTTATTGTGGATCTCTGTTACAAGGATGATCTCACCTGCAGTAACTTAACATTATTGTTTGGTGGTATGATACATTTCTTTAGTTATCTGAGAAGGTCACTTTTCAAATTAAAGCATTTCGTATACATGCTTACCCTGTATGATATGTTACAGAATTGCCTGAAGATTCTTGCAGCAGCCTTACGGTGTATTCCCTGTATTGCAGTGCTTAGCCCCAGGTTAGGGCAGGGAGGTGAGCTCTGTGAAACACTGCCATCTACAGCACTGTCAGGGGTAGCTGAACAGCACCGAGAGAGCTCCCTGGAACTTACAAGGCATGAAATGTGACACGAAGATGATTCTGACTTTGAGCCACTTCATAAAGGACCTGTTTTCAAGATGAAGAGCTAATTTCAGCTTGTTGAAATACTGGAACAGTATAATACTGTTAAGCAGATATATTGTGTAGATTTAAAAATTAATTCTGAAAATGGGGAAGAAAAGGTAATTAATGCCACTCTGAACTCCAATAGTGAATGAAGTTATACTAAAATACAACACTGGAAACAGAATTTTGATGTTAAAACTGAGTAGTAACTCTAAAATGGTACTCAGATTCACTAGAGAATCAGAAATCATGTTAGCTCCTTTTCCTTCTGTTGAACAAGTAGAGTTATGAGAAGAAAAGTGATCATCTGTCACATGCATCTAAATTTCATAGCAAATAGGCATGTGGGGTTTTTTTTTTTTGTAAGAGGAAATATCTATGATATAGGAAAGAAGTTAGAAAGCAAAATGAGAATTCTGTCTCCTGCCCATCTAGTTGTTTTGCTAATTTCAAAATGGCAGCCAAAAAAAGCAGGTTGGGTGACATAAATGATAAGTAATTTCCTCATCAGTAGTCAATCAAAAAGGAGAACGAATGACAGAGCAAGAGAAGTTAAGTTCTTTGACTGGGAACTGTACTGTACAATTAATATCTGTTGTTAAATATAGCATGAAAAGGCAAAATCAAACTTTGTAGCCCACCTAGGTCATCTTTATCTTTCTTCTCTGTGGCTCTTTTTTTCTGTTAAACCTTTACTTTTGCTTTCATAAACCTTAAATGCTTCAGGATCTTCATGTATAATTGAAGAATTTTTCAGTTCTTGTTAAAATGTGATTTATTTATGAATTACAATTTTTATTAAAAGTGCTAACAGATCCCTGAAGGCGTCTAAGGAGACAATTGTGCTATGCTTTTTTTTTATTGAATGCTATTCTCCAGTTCCAAAGAAGACAGACTGCTTAGCATTTTAATTGGTTTTCAAGATGAATTCAGGTTTAATGTGCAAGGCCAAAGACAGAGTTAGAAGGTTAATTATACTTATCAATGTTTGGGAACAGTCAATTCTCATTGTATGTGAAGTGTTGGCATAGTGCTTTTCTCTTGGGGGAAAGCTGCTTATTATTTCATGCTGTAACTGGAAAGTTTGTGTGCTTATCTTGGTTAGGTGGCTTTGATGGGTGTCTCAGTTACTTTACAGTTTGGTGCTAATAAATGGCTTTGAAATATCTATCTAAGTAATATCTAAGTTATTACTCACTTTTAATCTGGATTTTATGAAGTTAATAGCACTCCTGGAGTTACAAGCCCTATTTTCATATTCCATATCTGTTGCAGACAATTTGGATATGAAAAAGCTGAAGTTGTTCTAGAAGCCGTCATGGGAGTGTAAAACGTGCCCACTGCATTATGAACTACTGGCATATGGTATTTTTTCTCAGGTTGTGCTCATCAGAAAGACAGCTCATCCTTCTCTGAATTCTGTTGAGGGCTACAAAATAAAGGAACAAAATCTTTTCTCATGGGAAAGATATGTATGCCAAACTGGTTTTGAGATTAGAGGCTCTGCATTCTTGTTGCTGTCATTAAAATCAGTGTTATATGGGCTTTTGCTTTAAAAATCTGAAAAAAAAAAAGCCCAAACCAATAAATTTTTACTCTCCTATATGTTCATGATAAGATTCCTTGAATGAATCATAGTTTTTAAAAATTAAATACTCTAGTTGTCACTACAGTGTACCTGCTGAAGTTGACTAGTTCGTGTCTGTGACAGCTGTTTTTGAGTACTCAGTAAGGAATGGGAGGTGCAGGATGCAAGGTGGTTCCAGTGGCCCTATTAGCATTGCACATGGTTGGAAGCATGTGCTGGCAGTTACTCTTAGAGCTGCTCCTGCAGGCAGTCTGAATGGGTACCTGCAGTTTTCTTCCTTCTGCCATCTCAGTGCAGCTTGTGGAAGTGAGCGTCAGGGATGGAGCGTGCCCCAGAAGCACGCACACACTCTATGGGTAGGTTGGGAAATACATTTTTGTTCAGTTACAGCTTCTGAGCTATTGCTGCCCGGCCCCATTTACTTTATGAAGCATGGAAATTAGCATTAGACTTGGAAATACATGTGTAAGCTGCCTTCAAGGGAATAAAATGTGTAACATTATACATAGAGGTGTAGTTAACTGCTTTGGCAGAGATACAGGGTATTGAATTGCTTTATGCTAATATTATCTTGGTAGTTAAGCTTGTGTTATCTTGGTATAGTGTGTGATTTTAAATATGAAAGTAAATTATAAAATGCTGTTAACTGATAATTCTTGTCAGTTCAGAGGACAATATTGGAATATTGTAATGCTGTGAAAGGGAAGGACATAGGTTCTTTTTTTTCTTTTAAAAAATAAATACATTCCATCTTGGAATTATTCTTTCCCTTATTTATTGTCAAAATAGCAACTGAATTTGTTTGAACCTACAAGTATTGCTTCCTTCCTTCCCAGGATTTGTGTCTCTCTTCTGCATTCCTGAGCTATGTGATGTCTCTTGCCTCCTTTAACTAACTGATTATTGAGGGGCTGGATGGAGGATGGTGGGGAGGCAGGATTCAAAGGTTCCTATCACACAGTCCTGTGGGATTGCACAGCTGAGAGGATTGTATTCACTTTAAATAGGGTGCTCAAACTATCTGATGGCCCCATTAAACCATTTTATGGTAAAGAGAATTCCCAGTACTTGAGTGTACTGTGTAGAAGAGCAGGAGGAAGTTCCTTGTCCATTAAATATTTGTTTAACCTCAAACAGAATAATGCTTTTTGTAGGACGTGATTTTTTTTCTCTTTTTCTTCTCTGAAGCATTTCAAACAACTTGCAAGGAGGTGTTAAGACTTTATTTTCCTGTCCACGCTTACCACCACTCCCTGGTTGTCAGGGAACAGAAACCCTTTATCCCAACCATAGGATCACATTCTCTGTTGATGGAAGTAGAAAAAATAGTAACTTCTACATTGGTCCCTGCAGCAGAACATTAGAAGTACCTTCATAATATCTGGTTCTTCCTATCAAAGTCTTGGTGTCTCTGCAGTACTGGGAGCAAAAAAGCATTCTGTTCTTCAGAAATTTGATAGCTGTGGGAACAACTATATTTAATTTCTGTTCTTGAGGGCTGGCTTTGATCTGTGAAAGGCTTGACTTCTCAACTCTGTAAAAAAAATAAATTTATATAAGCTGCTTGTTTGTTCCAAATAGTGTGAGCACTGGTCTGACTTAAATTAGGCAGTGATACTGATTTCTGAGGGCTGTGAATTGCAGGTAAGTTGTCACTTGATGTTGCATATAATTTGTCTGTAGCTGTTGTGGTGGGCCAGGGTTGCTTCTCATTGCCCAAAGAAATGCCATAGAGGAGCAATTTGTTAAATAGAAATGGGTAGGTAAACAAGAAGTTTAGTGTTAGGTCGCTTGCCAAGTCTGCAATGCAATAACACTGTACAGTTCCTGTGGATCAGGCAATATTGTGTAAGTATTACTGGTTCATCCTATTAAACTAAAAGCTATGTAAGATTGTTGTAGCAAAGTTGATCAGCAGTTACTCATAGCTTCAGAAGACAAGCTTGGGTGTTTGGTGCTAAAAGCACTAGTACTTGTTAAGCCTGTATGAAGTCTATTTGCAATATTTTTCTCCCGTATTTAAAAAAACTCCACAGAACAACAATGAAAAACCTCCCGAAAAACCCCAGCTTTCCTCCCTAGGACCCCCAGAAACCTCACAAACCATAAACAAATGAAAACAAACAAAAAACCAGCCTTGCCATAAAACCTACAAAAGATCCTGAGTTTTGATCATGTAGAACAGCACTGACATCTAAAAAGCAGAGTTGGGTTCATCATCTCGTTTTACTTTAGTGTTAGACTGAAAAAAACAAACTTGGCATAACCAATGGAAATCCAAATTAGACTTTCTAAAGCTTTTTAATAAACCATGATGTGTAAACCAGATACTATTGCTGCCTGTTTGAACCTGCTGCTGCTTTAAGTTAGGATTTCTAGGGTTTTTTCTATTGCAGTAGGCTACTCTGACCTTTTGTTCTTAAATTCTTGTACAGATATCCTGTGTCTTAAACTTGTATAAACTACCTTCTAGCACTTGCTGAAAGAAATTGAAATGAAGGCCGTTTATTATGTCATCAACTCTGTTTTAATAACAAGAAGAGAGACTGCTGCTAAAATAAGAAAATTAAATTGTACATGAGCATAAACATAAGGTTCCTGTTTGAAATATCCACATTTAAGCCTGCAGAAAGCCCATTTCCTAGAAACCTCTCACACAACATAACTTCAACTGAAATTTGTTTGTGTTAAGACTTCTTTCATATTTTTAATCTTGGAACTTGAATTGATTTTTCTATTTTATTTATTTCAGTTTAGAGCAGAAATTAGGATTGTAGTTACTCTCTTAACTGAGTTCCTGTGAAGTGTATTCATGATGCTCATTATAGAGGTAATCTCAGTTCTTACTTGGCTGAAACAGCCATTGGGGTATAGAAAAGTGCTTCTGTACTGGTAGGTATTTGGGAGATCTGACACTTAGGGTGTCCTTTCAATAACTATGAAAATTTAAAAGGGGCCCTAAGGCCTCTTTCACCCTTGAAAATACATTGGGCATTCTTTTCAGTTCTCAGAGGTGACAAAATATAAAGTGCGAAGTAAGGGCTAAAAACCTAGCAGAATTGCCATTAGAAAATTGGTCTTTGCACTGGCTCAGTTTTGGAGGTATAGTATTCATTTAATGGAAAATCCTAAGGATTCATTTAGGAAGTTGACTGCAAGAACATCTGATGTGGCAGTGACTGTTGGCATGTTGGTGCCTATTTGTCCAACCAAAATCACTGCAGCTTCTGAGATACAGAAACTTCATGGTAGTTTAAGCTAACTTGTTTACTTTATTTGCAGTAGGTAAAAAGCACTCACCTAGTCACATAGAGTTTATCTAGCAGTTAATAATTCATTGATCTGTAATGGTATGATGTCCTAGTTTAGGGCAAATTTGGGAGAAAAACTCCAAATGGGGGTTTCCTCAGGGAAAAAAAATTCAAATGACCCCTCCCTCC
>NC_031773.1:35849860-35913444 GCF_001522545.3 Parus major | reverse complement strand
TTGCACAGATCTAGGAAATAAAAAAAAAAAGAAGAGGTTCAGGGAACTCCTCTGCCTCAGCTAGCTAAAACTAACTAAAAGCCAGAGGGAAGCTCTGTCCCGCTGTCTGTCCGTGCTGCAGACACCACAGTCCAGGAGCAGGATGTGGGGGAGTGATGTTTTTCCTTAACACAAACTGCGTGCTTCTTCTTCCCTCTCTTGCTCTCAGAGCCAGATTTAAAGGTGCAGAACTTAATATATAACATAAACCAGACGATTGGGGATACCAGTATCATAAAGTCACCCCAGGACATAGGATTACTTGCAATTGTTTAAAAATACTCTCGGAATAGCTTTCTGAAACTTTATTCCTTATGAAGTAGATTGTATTCTTGACCTGCAAATGAGACTTAAAATATTTCTTTATACATGATCTCATTATAACTTAAATATTTAGATCATTATACATCATACATTATATTATTATATCATCATATATCATTATTAGTATTAAAATAGACTTTTAAGATCCTCTTATTAAGGCTTTTTCAGCACAATAAATTAATTCTTATATTCTAAACATTTTTCGTAGTCTTTTGTTTTGGAAAGATCCATGCAGAAGAAATCCAGATCTATTTGCCCTCTCAGGAGGGCAGCTGATTCCTTTTTGGCATCAGTATCAGAAGGATTTGTTCTGCCACCTGTCCATTTTGTTGGTGAAAACATCTCTGCTCACTTACCGCACTTTTTCATTTCAGAAAAACCTCTAACAACAACATTACTTTTCCTTTTGCCTTGGCTTGATTCCCTTCATTTCCTGGAATAGTTTCCAGTTGGTGTTGGGGGAGTCTACAGCTGCAGCCAGGCTGTTATGGTTGGATTGAGGGTGAGTGGTGTCCCTCAGCTGTTTGTTATCCCTGCTGTGCCAGGCCAGCAGAAGTCCCATGATCAGCTCAGTTTAAATGGTACATTCTGTGAGTGTCTGATTAAAATAATTTGCAATAGTTGGGGTTCCTCTTGACAGGAGAGGGTTAGGGAGCACCTGCACAGACAGGTCTGCTGGCAGTTCAGGAAAACCTGAGCCACAGTGGGGAAAGAGGTGGTAAGGACCAGGCGTGGAGGACTGGTAATCTCCTAATCCCTCCCAGCTGTCTCTAGCAGAGTGTGTCACATTGCCTCTTCATACAGCTGCCAAAATGGAGATGAGAAAGACATAGAGTATTATATGAGACTATTATTAGTAACTGTGCAGATGCAGAAGAAAATCACAGGGTGGAGTTCTGAAAGGAATATGGTTTGCAATGTCTCTAACCACTTAGTTTTAGTCCATCTCTTTTCCTTCATAATCAAGACTGTCACTGGCCAATTCAACCTTGCATTAAGGTTGTGTATGACACCCACTTGCTTATTTTGCTGGTTAGTATTGCAGCAAAGTGAAAAATAAATGTATCTAAAAATAAAATGCTAGATTTGCTGTTGTAAGGTTTGAATAAATCTTTTGCTACTTCACAATGAAACATACAAAAAAGTATCTGTATATTTTATGAGCCTTCATAGGTTCTCTTTTAAATGAACAAAATCAATGGATTATTGCCTCTCTTATTTTGATGCTCCAAAGTTAGACTGAGACCTAGGTAAAAATGGCTCGTGGAGGCGAAGTGTAACAGGCTGCAGGTAACTAGACACCTTTAAGTGAAGAAATAGACATTTTTACCATTAAGACGAACAACTTATTTGAGTTATGGGAACAGAATTGCACAATACTTACCATGAAAACTGGGATAAGTTTGAGAGCTTTGAAGTGTATTTCAATGGCCAAAGGGCTCCAGAACCCTGGGAACTCAAGCTTTTAGAGAGAATGTTGGGATTTAGTACCTGTAGGTGACTCTTATCATATTTTCTGTACCCTTTCATTTCTTTCCAAGACAAGTTTGTTTGTGGAACTCAGTTCAAGGTAGTAATTACTGAAGTTGTATTGGGTATTCAGAAGCTTGTTTTGCTTTTCTTGGCCTTCATGGCCATCTAATTCTCTCAAAAGATAGCTGAGGTATCTGGACTGTGCCAGGTTTTTTTCCAGATGAGAGATGTTTTCAAATCCTGGTCTTAAACATGTCAGCTTTCCTGGGTTTTTTTTTTTTTTGGTGGCTTGGTATTTGATTTTTTTCCCTTCTGAAAACAGCAGTACAGAAACAGAGGAAACAGCTTGCTCTGCATATGGACTGTTTATTCAGGAAATGAAAAGGCAGGTGATGAAAATCAGGGTGGAAGGAAGTGTTTCATAAGGGTAGATTTGGTGGCTGATAGCATTAAGTGATCACAATGTGCTTGGGGAACTTGAGGCAGTTGTTGATTCTGGTGTGTTTATACTTGTAGCGGACTTTTAAGCATTCAAACCTTGCAAATAAGAGTTAATGCAATTATGCAGTTTGTCATCTATGACTTCTATATAATTACTGGTTCTGTCAAGCTCTCCTGTTTGGACTGACTTCACAGTAGAAGGAATCTAACCTAGAGATTTACTCAACTCTCAGATTTCTCTTCTAGAATTGCAAAATACAACCAGTTTCTAGTTCTTCTGGGTCCTTGTTAGTGTAAGATGCTTGGTTTGAGAGGTGAGAAAAAGTTGTGATTTCTTTGTTTACCAGATCTTTTGCTGATTTTTTTTTAAGCCTGTTGGCCCTTCTCCATTTTTACCAGTAACTCTGCTTCAGTTCCTGCTTTCTTGGAACTGATGTCAACAAACACAGGGTACTTGGCGTGCAGTGGCACTGTGTCATATGCAAGAAGCTGGCCTGATCTGTAGCTTGATAATGAAGTGTACTTGGTGTGCAGACATGTTAGCTGAGAAAGATGATCTGTGGCTTTGTGCTAAACCAAGAGGCTGCTTTTCCTCTGGTGCACTGTATTCAAAGAGCTTTGAGATTAAGGCATGTTACCTCTATTACCTTCTTTGCTATTGCTGCTCCCCCCTGCATGGAGCAAAGTGAAAGTGCCTTTGGCAGTCAAACAACAGCCTGAAAGATACTTAGATTTTTTGAGAGCCTTGGTTTGATCACCCTAGTTAGATTTAGGATATAGATTTCCTTTCATCTCTTAAAACTGATCCTGTACCTCTTAGGAGTTATACGTAGCTATAACCATTATAGTTATCTCTTAATATCTAGTTGTTTTAGATACCTTTGTCAAGAGTATTACCTTAAACTTCCTTGTGGACCTTACAGAGCTGCTTACCTGGAGTTCACCTGGTTATCCTGACAGATAGTTGAACATGAGGCAGTAACATGCCCTTGCCATATAGAGGACACATGGTGTTCCTGAATGCTTTAGACAAAGAATTGCCAGCAGGTTGAGAGTAGCGATCCTTCCTCTCTTCTTAGCACTGCTGAGTTCACGTCTGGGGTGCTGGGTACAGTTCAGGGCTTCTGAGTACAAGAGGGATGTGGGTGTAGTGGAGAATCCAGTGAAGGGCTGTGAAGATGATCAAAGGCTTGTGTGAGAAAAGGCTGAAAGAGCTGGGTCTGTTCAGCCTGGAGAAGCGAAGGCTCAGGGGGAGCTCATCAGTGTGTATAAATACCTGAAGGGAAGGTGACAGACACAGGCTCTTTGCAGTGGTGCTCAGCAATGATACAAGAGGCAATGGGCATGAATATAACCATTATAACCACAAAAAGAAGAGTCTTTTTGTGAACCACAGGAGGTTCCTGCCCAACATCAGCAACATTTTTTGACTTGCATGGCGACCAAGCACTGGCACAGGTTGGCCAGGGGGTTTGTGTAATCTTAATCCTTGGAGATATTCAAAACCTGTCTAGACATCCTTCTGCAAAAGGGGGCTTGGGCAAGATGACCTTCAAAGGTCTTTTCCTACTTCAGTCATTCTCTGATTCCCTGTGAAATAGCATTTCTTCGGTACTGTTGTGACTCTGCTTTCCAGCAAGGACCTAGGTGATTTTTATCCTTCTTGACATCAATGTAAACAACTAGTTTTCTTTCCTCCTAGTGTGCCTTGCCTTTGCTTGCTGCCACATTGATCTTTAAAGTCAATGTACTATTATGCTTGTGTCATCTTAAAAAAAAATTATGGTATATTCTTATTTGATACTTATCTCAGGCAATTTAAATGCTACTTTTAGGCTTTAGGGAAAGAAGGCAGGCATCCAGCAGAGCTTAGGTCAGTTTGGAGGTCAGAGCCCGGGAGAGCAGTTCCCCTCTGGAAAGACTGGCTCAGAAGGCAGCAGCTGTTTCACCACGCAGGTCATGGTGAGGCTGGGCTGGCCTGTGAGGTTTTGTGCTGGAGTGCAGGAAGGTGCTGTGATACTCTAACAGATCACAAAACAGTGTCACAGTGCAAGTGCCCTGTATAATGACTGTGGGTCATAGTCCTTAGGAAGAAAGCTAAAACCTGCCTATATATAATACAGTATGCAGGTGTTCAAGTAACTTGGTCCATTGTCTAAAAAGAGACTGTATTAAATTCAGGGGTCATCTATACCGCTTGCACTTTGTGACTGCACCTTGGCTGAAATTCAGGAATTTGTGTGGGGACGGTGGGGACTCTTAATGAAACTCTCCAAATTTAGTGAAGTGTTTGAACTGAAGCTAATCTTGTGTGGGAGAAGGGGAGGAAGAGTCTTTTTGTGAACTGAATTATGATTTAATGTTATAAATATACCAACAGTAGGGTATTACTGCCATGGTGTCAGGGCTAAGCTCTCTTGTGCCTGGAGCAAATATCATGTTTGGTGATGAGCTCTTGATATTCTGTCAGAAAAAGGGCCTTGCATTGCCTACTAACTCCTTTATTTAAACATAACCTGCAATAAAAGCTTATAATCTGGTTAACATAGAGAATATATAAGTCAGTGCTATATCCACTTCACTGATCTCTATAGAACTGAACAAAAGCTTGCTGCCACAGTTTCTCTCATGGCTGAGACACCTAAGTTGTGCTGGTTTTGATCTGTGGTCTGTGTAATTATATCTAAGAGAATATTGAGTAACAGTATAGTACTGAGACATCCACTTTGTGGCATGTGAAATGTGGCGTGTGTCCATGTGCAGTAGTAGCTTTCATTGATGCATATTTTTTTTCCTTCTGTGGGAGTCCTAGAGAGGATTTTCCTATTCTCAAGGTGCAATGAACTGAAAACCAAATTACAAAAACTACCAATGGCTGAAGCAATCTGTTTAAACCATGGAACTACCGAATGGCTTGGGTTGGAAAGTGGCTTAAAAACGATCTAGCTTCAATCTCCCTGCCATGGGCAGGGATACCTTCTACTAGTCCAGGTTGCTCAAAGCCCCATCCAACCTGACCTTCAACACTTCCAGGGATGGGGTATCCACATCTGCTCTTGACAGCCTGTTCCAGTGCCTCACCACCCTCACAGTAAAGAATTTCTTTCTAATATCAAATATAAACATTGTGAAATCAGAGTAGATCTGTGAATGACCTGGTGGACTGACCTGCTGCCCACTCTTCTTTTGATGGAGCCCAGGATACAGTTGGCTTTCTGGGCTGCAAGCACATGTTGCCAGGTCATGTCTAGTTTTCATCCACCAGTATCCCTGATTCATTTTCCTCAGGACTTTTCTCAACCCATTCTCTACCCAGCCTTGGGTATTTGTGCTTGCAGGTATTTGTCCTGGGATAGCCCCAGCCCAGGTACAGGACCTTGCACCTGGCCTTGTTGAACTGTTGTCTTGAGGTTCACACAGACCCAACTCTGAAGTGTGCCAAGGTCCCTCTGGATGGCACCCCTTCCCTCCAGCTTGCCAGCTGCACCACACAGTTTGGTGTCAGCAGCAAAAATAAGATGGAATACAAGTGTTAACAGGACAGGTTATGGATTGTGTGATAAGAGGAAAACATTTCCCTTTTGCTTTAAATAGGTGTTTTTTACTTGTTCAGCCATCTTCACAGCTGGAGAGAAAGAGAAACTTATTTTGTGGCAGGATTTGTCCAATTGTTACAGTTCTTTAGTAATACCTTTGTGAGTGCCTGATTATATCCATTGTCTGTAAAGGAAAAATAGCTGACTAGCTGGATGCCATTACAGAGTTATTTTCAAACAATTTCATGTTGTGTGTGCCCTCCTGAACACTTCAGCTTTTAAGAATTATGATTGTGAAGGAGCATTTGTTAATTGAAACCTCAAGCTGACCAAACTGCAAACACTTGTGAATGTAATAGAAAGCAGTAAAAGTGAAAAAAAAGCCCCAAATCAACAAAATGGTACATTTGGGGTTGCATCTTCAAATCTAATGATTGGATTAGTTAAAGTAGAAAAGATCTTGCTTGTGGAAGCACACTTTATAATAACCTGGCTGCATTTACAAATAAGAAAATTCCCCTTCCCTACATTGGCTGGAAAATTGTTTCAAAGCCTTGGGGCTCAGATGGTTAGAAGCATTCTGTAATTTTCAAAATAAATCTGTTCTCCAATTTCATACTTATTTCACTCTTTGGCAATATCCTTTTGCTGAGACAGCCCTTTTCCTTCCTTTGTATTTATTTTGGCATACAACAGAAGCAATATTGTTCACTTTCAGCCTTCATTTTGCCAAGAAAAATAAGGCAAGCTGGCTGTCTACTCATAAGCTAAACAGCTTGGGCAAGGTAGTCCTTAACCATTTCTGCACCTGCTTTAGTGTTTAAACACGAGCAGGTAGAAATTTTTCCTTCCTTTTCCCAGAAAAATTCCTTGCAGCCTTTGGGAGCGTGCTGAATCAATCTTTGGGACTGCTAGCGATCATGAATGCTAAGAATGAGACCTTAGGGTACCTGTCTGTTGGTACCACTCTTGAGATAAGGAAGGCTGTGGTCACATGAACAGATGGAGAAGCAGAATACACCAGGAGCATTGGCAATAAAAAACTAAGAGTTAAAAAATGTTAAATATAAAAGTAAGTTAAAAGTGTTTTAGGCTGAATGTTCCTGTCAACAAATATCTGTTCCTTCAGATAACTTGAGTATGGTTACAAGTTGTGTAACTAAAAAAAAGCTGAGAAACTGCTTTAAATAGCAGTGCTTGCATCTGTTTGTAATGCCACTCATTTTTCATCCTATTTAAAAGAGTTTGGTGTTTCTGCAAAGTGAATATGCATGCAGTCTGGTGTTCCTGCTAATAAGAGAACCTAAAATGGGTGTGTGGGGGAACGATGACAAGGAACAGACATCGAAAATCATCACCCAGTTCTGCATCTCATGTCTGGGTGTGAAAGGTAAGGGTCTCAGTGCCTACTGCTCTGAGAAACAGAGCTTTAGGGTGAATCCCTCTTTCTGTGGTAATGGCATATTTCCTTTTATTAATGCAAATTAATAACTTGTAGTCATCTCCTTTCAGATGTCTGCTGTTTCTGATTTACATAAGAACATCTAGCCATGCTTCCTAGCTATGTGCCACCAATTAATCACTCAGGTGCTTGAGCAAGGTCCTCCTCAGTTCATTGGACTAAGTCATAGAAAACTTTGCAATTTTGTTAGTATACAGTCATTTTGTTAAACTATTTTTTAATGGTTCTTTTTTGTGGTTTACTGGCATATATTATGGTGATTAGCTAGAGTGTATTAATACTGTATGTTTTTTCCTGAGGGAAAATTCTAACTTGCTTTACATAATGCAAAACCAAAAAACAATTATAATAAAATATGGAAAGCAGTTGAATAAAAGGTTATTCTTTTTAGTGAGATTTGTTTTTGTGAGTGTCTATTTCCTGAGACAGACCTTGAACCAGAAGATCCTGTGTATTCTGGTTACCTGTTTGCCCTTTTCCCATCCTCTTGCATTCAGGATGTTCCTCAGGTTCCCTGGAGGGACTGTGATGTGTCTTCCCACCTAACCCTTCTGTCTTCACTTGATCTGTTTTTACTAAACATTGCCATTAGCTTGATGCACAGATTAAGAGCAATATGCTAACATTTTAACATAAAAAAATAAATCACCTCCATGCTACCCCCGCTCTTGCACAAGTGTTGGTTTAGCAATTGAGTTTGTAATTTAGCTGCCCCTCTCCCCACCCAAGACCAGAGGAAAGGAGAAAATTGTCCTTGGGCTAACTCTCAAATCCAACAGTTGCTGTGGCTGGTGGGAAGGGCAGAGTGAGCGTGGCTTTGTGGAGGGTGGGACCACAGGGATTTCTCCCTGCGCGATACTGACTGTACTGTTTTGAACAGGTAAGCGCTCATCCTCTCTTCCACTGCTCTCTTGTTTGATGGAGGTCTTGGAGAGAGAGGCAGAGTGATGGGCTGTAACTGGACATCTCAGGCATCCCAGTTTGGTCTGCACCTCTCCTTATTTTGCTTAACAAATCAACGGTTAAAGCACTTTTTTCCCATCAAGTTTTGCTTGATTCCAGGGTGTGTGCTTGTCTCACTAATGACTTTAAATATGCTATGAATACTAAGATTCATTGTAGGTTTCTCTTGCAATAAATAAATAAATAGGAAATGCCATGGGAATGAGGCCTTGCTTTCTGGCTGTGTGTGGTGACCCCCAGATGAGTGCCCGCTGTGCCACAGAAGGTGCTGGCTTGCACATATTATTTAATTTCTGTGTATTGGTTCCACAAAGCAATACATGGCTGTTTCTGGAGTTATGCTGGGAAGCCCTCAGCTCTGGCTTCTCCAGGACGGCTTTGTTTTATACCCAAACAGTTGGTGTGTACATGCCTGTGGGGCGGGAGCGATGTGCTGCTGGGAACTCTGGAACAACGGGAAGTACAGGGCAAAACCTGTGGGTTTCTTTTTTTTTCTTTTTTGCATAACTCTTCCTTATTTGTAGAAGTGAGTGCTTGCCTCTGTGAGTAGTTTTTGTTTTGGCTATTTTATCTGAAACTATTCTCTCCATTCCTAAGTTGATTTTCTCCCAAGTTCATGTTTTGCAAGGTACTGTAAAACGCAGAGGTTACCATACGAGACTATTTAGCTTCTTAAAATGGATGGAAGAGAAAGTGTAGCTCTCTACTGGATTTCAGCCCTTGGAATTAAATTATTGCATTTTTATTTTCCTTTCTAGGATCTCAAGTAGCAGGATGGAAGAACTCTAACTGATAGAGACAGAACAGGCCCTTTCAACATGGAGAGCGTTCCAGTTGATGGGGAACTGGATAGAAATTCAGTGAGTAACTCAAGTGTGCCTTTGTGTAATGAGATGAACGTGAAGATGCTTTTGCAGGGGGAGGGCTAAATTACTTGAATCTATTCAGTTTTGCTTTGAGCTGATGCTTTTCTGGTGAATGCATTTGGAGTATCATCTAGTATCATGTATCATTTACTAAATTCTCATGGCAGGAGGGCTGAATGTCAAAAAACTTTCAGATTTTGGATTTAATTTTTGGAATTTGTCTCAGAGTCCTAAAGAAAAAAGTATTCCTCTCAGTCTAATTGATACTTTGCTAGGTAGTGACTATGGACAATAGAAAAAATAATGTAGTTCTTGGTGGAATGAGGAGTAGAAAAGACAGGAGAGATAATTTTATGTTATCAGAGTAAACTGAGGTGTAAGAGTTGATAATATGTACTGATTATAAAATTTCTGAGGCAGTGAAGCTCTTTCTAAGCACAGTTTAAAAACAGGAAAGGCTAGTGGGTACTATTGTGCTTCATCATCAATCATCATAAATGTTGACATTATTTAAGAGTTTAGTTTTTCCACAAGCTGTGTCATGTAGAAGCACTTTAATAGCTGGAGCAGGAAATGTTTTATAGTTTCCAAAGCACTGCCTCCCAAAGGCAAAATAGGATATGTTTTTCTGTAACTGAGGTCAAGGTCAAACTTAACACCTCATTACTGACAAACTTCATTTGTGATAGTCAACTACTACATGGAGCTACTAATTGGATCAAGTGTTTTATTACTGTTTTTATCTTAAGTGGTGAGTTTGGAGACAAACTGTTTTGCAGTATTTTAAGAAAATTCTTGGCTTTTTTTCTGTAATGAACAAATTTATTGATTTGCTGTGTGGCCCATGCATTTATATCCCAGATGCAGCATACTATGAGTATCAACTGTCAACTGTGCAGTAGGGTATTTTCATTTCTAAAAAAAATGCTGCCAGTTCAGTAGCTGGGCTCCTTGTTTCCTCAAAATGTGCTAAAAAGTACCAGTTTACAAAACACTTCAAATGCCTTCAGAATGATCATAAGAAGGTACCTCAAAATGAGTCTCTGTTTTACTAAGACTCCTTTAGAAGAATGCTAAGTGTGAGGACAGATTGCCTTTTATTCAATGTGCTTCTGAAGTGTCATCTCAGAATACTTTTTTAACTGATGGTATATTTTAATAGGCTACTCTAAGCATTTCTTATCAAAATATCAGCCAGTCTTGTGTTGCACTACAGGTGGTAAAAACGTTTTTTAAAGCTTATTTGGTAGTCTAATATACAGCCTATTGTATAGCATAGTAAAAAAAGTGAAAATTAAATATTAAAAATATTATATGTATTTCAAGAGAGACTGACCCAGTAGTTTTGAAGACTTTTAGTCAATGCAAATCCTGACACTTCCCAGAAATTAATTTTTTTTTAAAATCATGTTTCAAATTTTTCACAATTCCAGACTTTTAGGTGCAATCTGTTGTTTGGTTTTTTTTTTTAGTTCCATTGTCATGATGAAATTCATTAAATACATGTATTGATTGCAGTGTGCATGAGGAATACTGATCAACTTTTTTCTCCACTTTTAAGTCCATTGAGATGTTTCTTGGAGGTATTTAAAAAAACCTTTTTTAGAGGTGTCAGCTTTCTAATTTGCTTTTTTGGCTTGCTTATAAAAGAACAAAAGCTGAGGAGATCAGACCTTAATGCTGTGCTATTTCCTTTCCAGAATCAGCATACAGAGAAAAGTCTTATATTAAATGCAATTCCTAACAATTAGGTTGATATGTCCTGAATAGAATTTGAAGACAAAGGCTGTGACAGCTCAGCAAACTATTTTTGTAGTCTGACACCATTAAAAGAGTGCAAACTAATAGATGCTCTGAGTTCTAGTTTGGGAATAGTTTTTGTCTACTTTTCTAAAAAATAATAATTGAATCAAGTCTCATTGCCCCAGAATTTAGAACATTACATGGAAATGTATGGTGTAAACCATTCTTCTTTTGAAATACCTTTTTAGTAATTTTTAGTTACTTCTAGTTTTTGCTAAGGCATATATTTAATAAATAATTTGCCTGTGATATACAGTCAGTGTCAGTCCTTGCTACTTAATAGCAATAATACTTAATCAACAGACATAAAAGTACCTTTTTTCCTTGAAGCATTAAGTAGAGGTCTTTTTTATTGATCAGGTTTGCAGGTTGGATCAGGGGTCCTGAATTTAAATCTAGCTGGATTAATTTTAATGACTGACACATATCAGAGCCTGCCTTCAGGGGAAGTGTGTCTTCAGCAAGGGGAGAACTCAAACTTGGCTTTAGAATGTTCAGACTATTAAAAATTTAGCTGTATGTTTTGATTGTAAAAACAGCGTTTTAAAAAAACCTTGTGTAATATGGGATTCAGACATGCTAGTGTGACATATGCTTTTGCTTTTACCCTAATATTCAACAGGAAAAGGATTTTGTTTTTTAGAAGAACTTGGCAGATATAACTTAAAGTTTTGTAGGAGTTGTTATAAGCTTTATTTCTGAGAAATAAACATCTAAAAATAGTGCTTTTTTTGAAGCACGTGAGCTGTCTTTGTATAAAAGCAATTACAGCTGCTGTCTCATGTGACACTTTATACGGCTGGATTTATATTGCTGGTTTTACTTCTAAGTCTTAGTCAAAAACTTTACTGGGAGGTGGTCTAGGCTTCATATATTTTGGCAGCAACATTTTAAAGTAATTGTTTAAGTAATTGTTTAATTGTAAAAGTAACTGTAGAACTGAAATTGATCATGTAGTGTTGAGAACCTGTCAGAGGATTTGTTCTATAATCTGTAATCAAAGTCATCAATTATATAATGTGAAAATATGGGTAGGCTTTGCTTCTGTGAATATGTGTATGTTTCTCTTAATTTTGTATATTTAGAATAAGAGTTGTGGGTGGTGATGGACAGGAATATCCTGAGAGGATTCTTTTCAGAAAAAACACTGAAGTAGTAAAACCATCATGTTTTGTTCCCTTAGTTGTTTGGAACCTTAGCCTGCAGTGATATGAATTGCAGATGATAGAGGTGCAGTAGGCCATTTGAAAGTAAAAAGGTCTTTTTGACCAAAATAGTCTCATTTCATCTTGCTCCAGTGTTTAGAAATATGTATTCTGCAGGTTTTAGGTAAACACACAGACTCAAATACCTCTGATGAAGAGAGGGTGTTGATCGGCAACAGAGGGAGTTTGGTCCGTAAACAGAATGTCAGTTGGAGAAGATGAAGGACAGAGTTAGACAGGCTTGTGTTTCAGCCTCTGGCATAGGAGCTGTTTGTACCAGTTCATAGGATTAACCATGCAATGCTAAAATATTTACATGAAAAGTCCCTGCATCGTCATCTCGGGTGACGGGTTGCCCTGCTCTCTGGTGTCACGTTGTATCTTGGCCAGGGTGCTTGCAGGGCAGGCAGTGAGGCAGGACCTGCTGCAGTGCCTTTTCACTCTTGTTTCTTCCACACGTAAGTAGTGCATTGTGAGTGAGCATCTGGCTGAGTCTCAGGTACTTCTGATCCTGTGTGTCTGTTTACAGTGTATTTTTCCAGTACAGTGTAGCTTTCCAGCTCCCAGTGACAAATAAAACAGCCCGGTGCTGAATAGCGGTGCTCCCTCTCCTTCAGTCAGTTGCTAGATCTCTGTACAGTTTTTGCAGGCTTCTTGTTCTCTTGTCAGCCACTAGTCTCTTGAATCTAAAATCAGCACAGGGTAGGACAGTTTCGGTCTGAACATAAACTGTTTCCTAGTCTGCAGTATGTTATCTGTACATTAGAAATAAACACTTTGCCTTGAAAGCCCTTAAATTCTTAATACATTTCATGAACTACTACCCAATGGGTTTCACTCTTTGACCTGAACTTAATCTCTGGTGGGAATAGAAGGTTATTTACCAAGTGTACTTATATTTTATTTATATTTACAATTTTTCCTGTTCAGTCAAGTCCTGTTCCAGGAAGTGCAGGATTATGAAAGAAGGGTTCCCTCACCTTTCCAATGATGTGTACTGCAATTTCTGTATATCACTGCAGTGTTTCAAATCTGCACATTGCACTGCCAATTTACAACTTAACACCCTTAGGCAGATGTGAGGGATTAAAAAAAAAAATAAAAAAATCAGTGTTTTGAGGTCAAGAGTGCAAGACAAGATTCCTGCTTGCAAGCATTTTGATTTTTTTTTTTTTTTTTTTTTTTTTTACATTTCCTGCTGTTAAGTTCTCATAAGAGAGGCAAGATTGGATCCTCTTTAAAGCAGAGCACAGATTTTGCTACTTTATGTATTTGGGATATAGAAGATATGTCATGTTTGGATTTATTTTATTTTTAAGGAGGAAATGTTCATGCTGATCAGTATTCTTGTTTTCTCCTTTTCTTTTATTCACTGATTTCAAATGTAGTAAATCCTTAGAGATGTGAGTGGAATTTGCCTTTTATCTATACATAGCTGAGCACAGTGGGATCTTAGCCTTGATTGTGGTCTTGGTCAGCAAAGATTTAAAAAATACTCCAGATCAAATATCAGAAAGGCGTACAGGCTATTTATTGTGTAGTTACCTTCTTTTAGTGCCTTTATATGATGTGTTCAGTGAGAGACAAATTTTATGCAACTTGGTTTTATGGAAATACTTAGATATAAAATACCCTCTTAATTTTAAAACTGCACTGTTTGTCTTGCATCCTAAGCAATTTCAAATGTTACCTGTGTTTGTAGATGAACTGGATTTGTGGCTTCTAAGTTTGTGTTTGTATGCAAAAGCATTTAGGCTTGGATCTAGCATTAGTAGCTTGCACATTACTTATGGCTTTAAAGTTTATTTTCCTTCCAAAACGCTTTTCTAAAAGTGAAGTGGTTTTGGAAACATTTTGTCTTATTTTAGCTTTCTTCAGAGCTTCAGTCTTTCGAAATCAGTCCAGCTTAAAATCTCTTTAAAAATGCTGTGTATCAAGTCATACAAGCCCTAAATTGCTGCTGGAGTTTGCGCTCAGAAGAAGTGGTTGAGACAGTCGCTATTTACTAATGATGGCTTCTAATAATGGCTTTTTCGATAAACACATTTGTCAGATTTGTTGCTTCAACTTTTCTGAACTGCGGAGTCTCTTGAGGTCTTGCCTTTGGCATTGAGGTGCATGTTGTATTTTAGTTATGAACTAACATTGTTTTCATTGTCCTTCTTTCCCGCTGCTGCTGCTGCTTTTTGTGCACTTGCTTCTTCCTGGCCTGGATTTTTATGTTTGCTGTTCTTCATTCCTCAATTGTATGTGTACACAGCATCATGGTGAGAACAGAGACTCTCCTGGACTATCAAGTAAGTGAATCCTCTCTCCTACATTATGTTTGCACATATATTGATAGTAGTTAGCAAATATCTTTGCATATAGATGCTGGGATAAATACTAGGTTTTCTTCTGTATCATAACTGATACAGTTAAACTGTGATGAAAATTTGCTGTCGGAAAGGTGTTTTGCCTGGCATACCACTCATCCAAATGTTTCCCTACCATAGCCTTTATTTTTTTAGTGGGAAAGGGTTATTCTTCACATCTCCCAGTCATGGCAAGGAAAAAAAAATATTTTATATTATTTATCTGGAAGAGAAAAAGCTATTTTTATCAGTTTGAAATTAAGTGTTCAAATGCTATTGTAGTATAGATAGTAAAGATATGGAAATAATGGTTCAGAAACAGTTTTTTATTTTTGAACTTGTCAATTTCTAGTGCTATGTGTGGTTCCCTTAATTTCAATAATATTAAATCTTCAGAATCAAACAGGTGTATATATTCTGCAGTTCTTCAGGATTGGACCTGGTGAGGTGCTAGGGAAAACTTCAGATATATCTATGCGTGTACATACAGCCAAAGACTTACTGGTGCCACTGGCAGAGTAATTTTGCCTGGAATTAAGAGTTTGAGTATGTGGGGTAAAAAAAAAGGTACAGGCATAAATTGTTTCCTTTTTCTATGAGAAATCTGTGCAGAAGCTGTGGTCTTAGTTTATATGGCATATTATAGACATTAAAAAACAATGTTGAATTGAATTGTCATAAGCCTCTTCCTGTGTATGATGTCCTTGTGCTATTTTCAGTGGTGTAGGCACTTTCATAGGCTCATTATAGAAACAGAAGTGGCAATCTGACACTTCAGATTTTTTTTTTTTCATAACTTTACCTGAAATAAATTTGCTATAAAGACCCCAATTTATGTTTCTTCTAAGGTATAAATTGTACTGACAAATTTTTATAGTAATAATTTGATGACCAGTATGCTGAACATGAACAAAGTATGTATTGTCAACTCTAAACAGTACTGTTGGTATTAAAATATGACCTCTAAAGAGTCACAGGGAGGCTTTGATATTTACTATTTGTTGTTTCTTTAAAATAATGCCTTGTCTTCTCCCTCACCTCAGAGCAAATTGTCTGAGCATTAGGATGAGGCATTTTGCAGGAGGGGGGACAACTTCCTCCTTGTGGTTGCTATGGTGTGGATAAATAGTTATGTTCTTAACTGATTTATTTCCATTTGTTTAGTACTTTTATGATGCTTTGTGTAAAAAGGAGATTTAAAAACTCTCCTGCCAATCACAATTCAGCTTTATAGATGGAATTTATCAAAATCCCACTTGGTTTAAGAAGTTAACCTTTAATCCCCAGGCATATGAAGTGCTTGTCACATGGTGTTATATATTAGGTGGTACATAAACTCTGTTTGGTAGGAAAAGAGCCTTTGTGACAGTTCTAGGAGTTGTTGCAGGGCCTAATTGATAACTAATGAAGGAATATGAATTTTACAGAGAGCTTGTAGCTTGTAGTCCCGTTAGTGTGAGTCACCCCTGCTGAATGTAGCTCATGCTTTAGTAACGCTCGTGTGCAGAGCTTGCTTACGCTCCAGTTACTGGCAGTAAGTGCTACCTGAGAGATTATTGCATTGTGACAGCTTAAAGAAACCTTTGGAATTCCCATAGCTTAAAAAAGAGTTAGCAGTGCTGCATGCTGCCCATTCACAAACAAGCCTTCTGCTGAGGTTACTCAGGAGAGGGTTGCTAGTGCAGTTCCTGCTGTGGAGCCCACGGTGTCACCTGCTGCAGAAGCTGGTGGGGGCACCTGCAGAGCACAGTAGGCTGAGAAATCCCATCCCTGCAGAAGCTAAGTGGCCAGTGGCTCATCTAAAGGAGTTTTCAGCTAGTTGGCTGAAAGTTGGCCCTCCGTCATTGCACTGTACACCTTAAATCTTTAAAACAAGTATAGCTCACTCTCTCTGCAGTGATGTATTTTGTGCAAACCTGTGAAGCAGCTGTTTTCTTACCCCCCTTTTTATTTTCACATACAAGTCCTTCTGTGGTACAGTCCCTTCGCAAGACTTCAGTGGCTGCCCTGCTCCCCCCTTTCCCTTACTTGTAGTTGCAGGACAATAAACAGCTAGTTTGGTTCAACAAGAAGAGCAAAATCAGACACTACTTTGAAATACCAGCCTTCTGGCACTGATAGACTTGAATTCTGAGTTGGTAAAATGAGCTTGTTGCCTCCCTTGTCCATTTCCCCACATTTTTCCTCAGCAGCAGTTCACATAGAGTATAGTTTGTCTGGAGCAGAGCTTTAGATGGCTTATCTCTTGTAGAAAAATAATACAGGTGAGTATACCGTAATCCTTGCAGAATCATTCAGGATGGAAAACACATTTAAGAATCATCAAGTCCAACTGTTAACCCAAAATTGCCACAATGACACTGCAGGAGTCCACCACTAAACCATGTCCCCAGGTGCAGCATCTATACATCTTTTAAATACCTCCAAGATTGGTGACACTTCCCTGGACAGCCTCTTCCATGCTTGAGAAGCCTTGTGGTGAAGAAAATTTTCTAATATCCAATCTAAACCTCCCATGCCACAACCTGAGGCTGCTTCCTCTTGTCCTGTCACTTGTTACATGGGAGAAGCTGCTTTTCAGGAAGTTGTAGAGAGCAGTAAAGTCTACCCTGAATCCCCTTTTCTTCAGGCTAAAACAACCCCAGCTCCCTCAGCCATCCTCATCTGACTTGTGCTCCAGACCCTTCACTATCTTCCTTGCCCTTTTCTGGACACTTAAGCACCTTTTTATTTTTTCATACTGCTTTGTGTTCATTCCAGGTTTTGCTGCAAAATGTTTGCACTACTGTAATAAGAGTAGTGATAAAGCTAAGAAGGCCTTTGTACTTTGCAGAGTCCATCCAGAGAATAGAACTTGTTTGGTTTGACTCAAATCTTCTGCTGAACTTTTAAGGAAAGCTTGGGAACTCTTAAAATCATCAGTGTTGTAAGTTCCAGTCTTTTCTTTAGTAAATGTTGCTTGTTTCCCTCTTTGAGCACGTTGTCAGTGTATCTGCTTTCACACAACAGGTGTTACAGGGACAGTCATTCTTTGACTGTGAAAAAAGTACAGTTTTGTTGTGTGCAGCTTAACAAAATGTACAGAGACTATAAAACAGGATGGCTGGCCAGGTGATCGTAGAAATAGGTAAGAAGATACCAGAGAAGTTTTTCAGACTGATGAGGAGAGTAACTCTTCTGCTTTAAAACTTTGCCTTGACAGAATTTGTACATGATTTGTATTGCTAAGACTTGTTTCTTGTGATGTATATATACAGACATTCATCTTGGCTTTCTGGGATGTTGGTACAGCTTGATCTGGCAAGCTGTTTCATGGGTTGGCTGAGTTGTGGCTAGTTAAACCAAAAGCTATCACAGAAGTGGCAAAGAAAAGAAGTATTTCAGAAAATAAGCAACAGCTCAATGCTGTGTCTGTATTGAGTATCAGCCTTTCCAACCTCATGCTAATTTTTGTTTCCATCTTTTGCCTCATGTCTTAGACCAGTCTTATTGGCTTCTTTCTGCCATCCTCTCCAAAGCAAATATCTGGTTTGAAAACCTCAGTTCTTAGAATGAAATGTTTCACAACAGAGCAGTTGAATACCAATATCATAAATGACAATGAAGTTCTTAATAGAAATCTGTACACAAGCACATAACATCGTTGAATGAGCATTCATTTTGCTTTTCAGCAGTGGTAACAAACAGTGATGAACTGCCTGTAACTCCAGGAAGAATGAACCAGCACCAGGGGAGAGACGCCTACTTTACTCCAACCAAAGAGTTACTCCAACCATGTCTCAGTCCAGGAACTACCCATAGTCAAGGTAAGACAAAGTTATTTTTTACAGAGGTTTTAAAGAATTTAAATTCTGACATTAATTATCTGTCCCAAATACTGGTTCAAAATCTTTGCCTTTTACAATAAAGAGATAAGGAAAAAAGCATATTGAAACTTTGTATGTAATTATTTGTATCTTTGTGTTAATCTGAAACAGGAAAAAAATTCTTTATATGATGGACTAGTTTATTAAGGCATGCTGTGATTTGTTTGATGGGAGAACAGTCCACATGATGGTAAATGATTATTTGTGTGTAGTCCTGTAAAACCCATGGTAACTCTTTTGTCAGTATTCAAGTTGTGTCTTTATGCAGCAATGTTATGATGTACCATAAGTGGGACTTTTGTAGAAAGATATTTCAACAATTACTTCTACTGAAGGACCCTTCTCTGTAGGAAAAGAAAAGAAAAAAAAGGTCTCAATGCTATTTTTTGCTAGGTTTCAAGCAAGGTCTCTCTGCCTTGCTAAACCTGTTGAAAACAAGCTCTAGATCCACAAGAAGCGACGGGATGGAAAGTGGAAGATAAACTATTCAAGAAACAAAAAAACAAGGAATAGTGTCTCTCCTTGCACTTATTTACATTTGAAACTACTTGCATTTATTGCTTAGGAAATCACTGGACATGTTTCTTGGGGTGTGTGAAGTTCTTAGTGAAAATTTCAGGCTTTAAAATTCTCTTTCCATATTACTATTGGCAGCTGTGCTAGTCATCCATACTTCCTTTAGGTTTTTTTCATGAGCAGTGTTCCTGAAATGGTTTTATATTTTTAACTGTTGGTATTAGTCTCCCTAAGTGCCATAGCTTGCTTTGTCAAAGTAATAGTCCTAGTGTTTCAGAGTAATAAAGGCAAAGTCTTAGGTAACTTTGAATCATATTCCTGTTTTCCCGTTCAGTTCTATTAGACAAGAAAAAGACTTTGAAACAAAGACAGTTGTTACTGTTCTGAATCTGGTAGTATTGAGTGTATTCTTAAGTTACTATGGTAGTATTTTTGGTACTACACACAGCTAACTCAGATATATTTTCTAATTCCTGGTGTTATCTCAGGGAAACAGCACTTGATGTCCTCTGGCTTGTGTCAAGTCCAGAAATATTTTCTGTATAATAGAAATATAACTTGTTTGTAATTTATATTATGTTGAAAGAACTTTTGGTTATTTTCTCTCTGTACTGTGTTGTATCCTGTGCTAGACAAATGCTGGAGTTTTATAAGTGTATCTGAATATTCTAATAAATTCTTCCTTTTGATATTGATGTTCCCACTAAGTTATAAAGTCAAACCATTGCATTTTTTCAGGGCGCTCACTCATAGGAAAATCATTAAAATGGGCTTGAAAAGCACTAAGACTTGATTGTCCTACATCAAGCTCCTTGCAAATATTAAGTTTTCTCTCCATTTGTTGTTTTTTTTTTTTCCCTTCTGAATATTTCAGGACTTATATAAGTGAATTTAAGGCAGTTACATGTAATTGTACCTTTTCTAGCATCAATCATCACTGACTTAGTTTTCCAGAAGCACTACTAGATATAAGGCTACACTTTCATAAAACAAGAAATGTGGCTTGCATTCAATTTTAGTCAAGAAATGGTACAATGTGGGCTAGGTTTCAGCAACCCACAGTTGTCTTGCAGTCTATCTCCAGCTTGGGAGGTGATTTTTATGGAGTAGATTGACCAACATTTAAAAATTGCGTGAATATTCAGTGGTACTTATTCCTAATTACAATGCAAGGTATTCCTAATTACAGGCAAAATTATGGTGCTGGCAAAATGTGAGCTTGTTATATTGGAGATGTCATGGAAGCCTGACAAATATGAAGTAGAACAGAGCTTAATGTGATGGAATACTTGAGGCTGACTGTTGTAATAGAAATCCTTTTAACCAAGGTCTTTACGATGTGTCTGCGGTACTCTACAATGAGATAGGAAATGTTTAGCTACAGAATTTGAAGGCATTTGCAAGGAACTAAATGGAAATACTTTTAGTCACTGACACCGAAGTCATCCTTAGGAGATGAGTTATGTAAATAATTCAATATCATGTTAGGCACAGAATACCAGAGAATCAAAACAGAAAAATGCATGATATAATCTACAAAGAACAGATTAAATAAATATAAGGGAGAGCTGTGGCACAGGTACTTAGCCTTTGCTGCTGGGCAGTTGGATGTTGTGCGATGCTATTGGGCCACTTTTACTTAGGTTGTTTCTTGCTGCCTGAATTAAAAGCACCTGTGTTGCAAGGCCACTTTGGCATACAACTTGTAGCTCAAAAGCAGGTGAGTTGGAATGAAACAGAGCCTATGATGGGGCAGTCTCTGGAACAACCAGCACTAACTTTGGTGTTAATGTGGAAACCACCACAGTGGCTGTCCAGCAGCTGTCTAGGGACAGCCATGCTCAGTGACCATTTTTTGGTAAATCTGGAACAAGCTTAACTTGTGTCATCTGCTTGTGTTTCAAGTAAGATCCTAATGACAAGTATTACAAATATGGTTAAAACTATATGAGTCTTAATGTGAGGGAGAGGAGATTAACATCAATTTGAGCCACTGTTTTATTTGGAACAAAGAGACCCATGTATGTCAATGTGAAGTTGTATTTTATCATTTTAGGTGCTGCTGTATATAAATACTGTGTTTTAATTTCTGGTAATTTCTGGCCACAGTTCTGGATTTCAGAAAGCTTCTATTTTCTTTCAAGATATGTCTTCCTCCTTCCTCACTCCCGTCACTCTTGTGAGATGGAGCTTAGTATGTTGTCTAAGACACAGAGATAGAGATCGTTTTCTTGGAGTCCAGTTCAGTTTATTTTATAAATGTAGAGTACATTTTGATCTGGCAGCATTGTCTAGTGATTGTTCAGCATAGGTCTATTTAAAATGTCACTGTTCTATATGATCTTTGCACTGTTTTACAAAATATTTTTAAGATCCTTGAAGTTACGCTGTCCTTTCTTTTGAGGCTGAAGTAGCTTGCCTATGAGGCTGCAGACTGGCCTATAGAAAGCTTTAGCAAGGTTGTTTGATGGAAGTGTACTTTTTTAAAAAAGGGATGGTGGAGATTTTTCCTGTATGATTTTAACTTGAATTTTAATTTATGTGAATTTAATTTATTCCTGCCTTGCGCATCAAGTAGTTAACTAGGGTGTCAGAATAGCCTAGTCCTGATCACAGTGCTACAACTAATGTGTCTTGAACATACTAAATGATTATACTGTGGTTTTTTTGTTCAATATTTTATTTAGACTTCTGAGACTTGGAATAGGACCTAAATAATTCAGTAGCCTTTTGATGGAAACTTTAATGAGCTTGGGGAGGCAGTTTTATCTGTGGAGCTTTGCTTATGTTTGTGGGTTGGTGTGTCTTTAGGCTCTAGTGGGCAGCATGGCCTTGCCAACTGACCGACACCATATTTTTTTAAGTGTAGTGCATACATGTTAGCACTGCTAAATCATCATTCAGTTCTAGCAGCTGACACACAGATTGCATGATGCTAAATTAGCTCATTTTCTGTGTTTGCATTCAGTGGTTAAAAATGTTATTAACTATTAATGAGCAAACAACTGAACTTCCATCGAGCTGACTTTTGCTTGCTGATGTCATTTATGTCAGATTATCTTTGGTAAATTGAATTCTTGTAGACCTTATTAACTGAGGCATAGTGATCTATTCCTTTATTTCTGCATTAATTAATTTTATCAGTTATTACATGAAATTTATGAAAAAAGTCAGCAGTCTCCTTATAAATTATTATTAACGATGTTTTTAACTTACCAATATTTTCTTAAAACATATTTTAAACCTTTTATGAAGACAGCATAGATGCTTAAATAGCAATATTTGTGGTAAATAGAGGAATCTAGTTAAGATAGTATTATTAAAAACTCTGTAATAGACTGCTTGAGAATGTCAGACTTTTCTGCATTTTTCCTGTCTATATTCAAAACATCAGTGAGATGCAGGTGAGGTGAAAATATGAGCGTGTCCTTGTGGGATGTGTGTGCCCATATGGAGTCTGACAGGAGATAAGAAACAGGATCTGCCTTTCTTTTCCAGCAGAGCAGTAGTAGTTGTTAATTCAATTTGCAATGCAATTAAAAATATATTGTGTTTCGTGACTGAGAAACAGAAGTGGCTTAGGTGCAGGGAGGAGGGTTGACAGTGGAAACAAAATTACATGTCTGTCATTGATGATGATTATGATGATCACCATGAATTGGAAGGAAGTGAAGGTGATGTTGGGGAAGGGTGAGGGCATTCTTGGCTGTGCTGAGCTTGTGCTTTAAACAGCTCCAGAGGAAACATTTAAAGGATATGCTAGTGCTAGGATTTTAATCCACAGGATGCTGCATCTTTGGAGAAAATAGGAATTTAACTATTTTTATATGTGAGAGAAGGTGGAAAGCGAAGAATCGGGATTTTTAAGCAGTATGTCCTAGTGAAGTTATTAGCTGTTGAAGGGATGAGATGCCTTTGGAGCCTTAATGACTGAGAAAATACCAAAGTCGGGTGTTACTGACTGTGTACCCAAGGCAACTAACAAGTTAAAGCTGGTTTGTTGTTGACCTGTGCAACTTGCAGCTTTAAAAACCCCATTTGTTTCAGTTTTTTGGCTCAGCTGACAGCAGGAGCAGTTTGTTTCACTGGGCAGTCACGAAGGTCTCGGAGTTCCTGACTCATCATCCCTGCTCTGGGTTCCCAGTGGTCAGTGTGCAAGGAACCCTGGAGTTAGAGCAATGCAGCTGCTCTTAACCAGCTGTCAGTGGACTGATGGAAGGAAAGATGCAGCCCTGTGACAGTGAACTCAGAGCCTTTTTAAAGTATTGGCAACTCTGCCTGAGACAGGCACTTGGCTGTGGTGCTCTGGGCACATTTCTGCCTAGAGGTCACAAGAGCCTGTTCTTTCATATGGATGCATGGGACTGAAGCCACAGCAGAGGGGAGCTGTCTTGGAGCTGGGAAGAGAAATCCCACTGCCCGTAATTCCAGCAGATGGATGCACTGAGCACAGGCGAGGCTGTAAGTCCACTGGGAGTTGATCACTGCTTAAATGCCAGTTTGTGCTGTTGTTTTTGGGTTTTTTTTCCAACTATTGCTTTCAGTGTGTTAGTAATTCCTTTGGATGATAGTATTTGGCTTGCAGATGGCAAAATCTTGCCAATCTATCTGGTTCCAAACCAAGCTGTTTTCTGGATAGTTGGATTACATTTTATCTTTAATAGTGATTTCTGTTTTTCTTTTCACCTTTCCTATGAGTTTACTCTCTACCTGTAGGCAGACTCAGTCATGGAAGTAACTTCATGCAGTCTCCTGTTTCCCTTCACTATATCTCTTCTTTGAACAGAGAAGCTGAAGAATGGCTGAATAACTTACTGTATTGACACAGTAAGAAGAGCTTATTACTAAGCATTTTATGCTTTGTTACTTCACTTCATCTTCCCATAAGTCTGTCTCATTGTCTCACTGCTAAAGAAAAAACTGTTAAAGGTCTACTTGAGGGTCTTCAAAAAGCTTTTTTCTTAATACTTCAGTATAGACAGCAAGTGTTGCTTCTGAAGTAAGGCACCTTCTCTGCAGAAGAAATGCATTCAATATCTTAGAGAAATGGTAACACTTTTTCTTTCTCCTGCCACATAAGAATTCTTTCTAACACCTTAGAGTCTTGCCTTGCTTTTGATGATGAGGAAGTTTTTTGTAATCAACAGTGTGTGGGAGCCATGGGCACTGGTTGTTCTTTAGGTTGTATTGGATTAATGCCTGTCATCGTGCCTGTCATAGGTTCTGAGTCTGGGGACATGGGCAGTCACTTTTCAGTTTTTTGACAGAGTTTGGAAGTGAAGCCCCAGTTCCACAAAACTGTTTACCTTATTAGGAGTAGCTTTAATGATGCTTGTCTTAAATGGGATGTGAGCAAGGCTCTGGTCACAGTAGGAGGAAGGAGCTTGAGCCCTCCTGAATAAGCTGATCTTAGTCTGTGTTATAGAACTGAATTTCTTGTAAAAGGTTTTAAGTTCTGCTGTGTGTGGTTAGTCTCCTGAAAACATTATCCTGACCTCCTGCTTTCTTACTGTCATGCATACTCTGGCACATTCCTCTCTGCAAGTCATTGTGTTTATTAGAACTTGCCATTTCTGAAATGCTACTCCACCCAGTATTTATGGCTTGGGTAAATTGCATATACTGCTTTCTGTGTGGGTTATAACTTTATGAAAGTGTGGTACTGGGTTTAAAAGGTGCAGCAAGGCTGATTGCTGTGAAACATCTCAAGCAAGTTCTCTTTCTTCATGACAGTCTGTGCAGCACCGGCCTATTTGAACCTGAGCCGTGACTTTGAGAATTTCCTCAGGGTTGAGATGGCAGTGTTGAAACCTGAACAGTGAGCAAAGCCATTTACTCTGCGTGGGAGGAGCTGAGCAGGCTGTTAGCAAGTGAGGAGATGCAGCCAAGTACAGTTGCCAGCAGTGCATGGGCAGACTTGGTGGTCACTGGTCACCACTCTCAGGCTTGCATCTGGAATTACTCCTCAGCTAAACTGTACTGGACCTGGGAACACCAGAGAACAGAAGAATATTTGGTGAAAGAAATTTGCCTTTCTCAACTACTTTCCAACTTGTAGTCTTATTGTTTAGGTGTAATTTTTTTTTTTTTTTTCTGAATCAAATATCAGTGCTGAAGGCAAGTATATCTTTAATATCTTTTTTATTAAATAGGAAAAAAAGACTTTTACTTGAAATCCACATGTGAAAAGCAGGTGTTGGATAAAATCTTCATAGGTATAATAGTCTACCTGTTTTCTTTTTCTGTCTTCTTCATGCTGCAAAGAGTGTGTTTATACTGCATGTGGAGAATTATTTATGACCTTTCCATGGACTGGGGGGAGAATTCTACTGGAAAAGGTAGTAATGTTGATATGTCAGGGCAAATGACTGTCAAAATTGCAGGGCAAGTCTAAAAGGCTTCTGCCTTCCTCTACTACACCAAGCTTTCCTTCCTCTTTCTTTTTTCTCTAGCTTTCACAGAGTTTGGTTTTAATAAGATTTTGGCTTTTCCTTGGGTACCTGTAAAGGGAAAAGGATTATTTTTTTTATTTTGCATCACTAGGTATAGTTATATTACTGTATCGGCATCAATTTGTAGAATGTGTTAGTTATTCTGAACTTCTAAAATCTCTATAAAAAGAATTATTATACTGAAAATTCCTCATTTGCGTAGTCCAGATAGATTTGAGTTCAATTTCATTGAATTCATGTCTTTACAATTTATGTCCAGAATGTTCAGAAGTTGTCGGAACTCCACATATCTTCTGCTTGACTTTGTTTTGTACACTGAGATTTTACATTTTGCTCCAGGCAGTATCCTGGAAGAATATCTTAAGCACGGGATTAGGATTGGTTTTTCAGCCAGCATTTACTATTTGCTATTGAAGAAGCCCTAATTCAATATCTGCTGTGAGAAACATGTTTTGTCCTTTAGAAAAATAAATTCATTAAATAAGTTTTCCTCTTCTAAAGAGATTGCCTGGGAGTGGATTCTTCCCCTTGTGCTCCCTCCACACCCTCCTGCCCCGAGATACATGAACTAAATATTTTAGTAATGCAGGGATTTTTGTCTTCCTACTGATATAGGTGTTTTATAAATCAGAAAAAACGGGAAACTTTTTTTTCCAGTTTCAGTGGCATCCTTAATCTAGTGCCTCCTATCACGACTTAAACTTCTGTTACGGAAAAAGCTCCTATATTCATGTGCAGATACACTGTGTCACACACCTGGTGCCTTTAAGCTGAAGTGCAGATACTTCCCTGTTTATGCAGGCTTTTCTGCCATGTCTGACTTAGGCAGTTGGACTTGGCTGTAGTTCTATCTGTATCTGAAACTGGTGTAAACTTCTAAGCTGTGTATGTGTATGTGTATTTATTTTTAAATATATCAATTCTTAAGGCACTCAAAACTAATATCAAAAGGATAGAAGGCTGCCTGGGACATTAGTCTAAGATCACAAAGTTTGATTTCATCAGAAGATGGACCTATTCTGTCTGAATTTATTTTCAGGAAGGAGAGAAGAAGAGAAAAGATTTATGCAGTTTTTTGGTCTTTGTGGGGGAAGGGGTGAGGAAATGGAGGAGGAAACTTAAATTAGATATTTTTCTTTTCCTCCTCTTTTTTAGTGGTGAGACAGAGTAATATTTTGGTAAAGGGCTCAGAGCCTTCCTCTCCTGTGTTGCTGTTGAGTTAAAGCAGAAGGTGCTTAGAATAACAGCTAACAGCTTCCTTGAGTGGAGAGAGCCACAGAGAGGGGAAATGTAACCTTATCCATATTGAAATTCTTAATTTTATCCACCCAAAGAGTTCAGTTTCAGTTCTAAATGGAGAAAAGAGCATAGGAAGGAGAAAAAGGTATTTTAATCTGTTCCTGTTTACAATTTGGCTACATAAGCAGAGTCAAGGGACCTGAGAGAGCATGGAGAGAAGTAAAGGAAAGGCCTTCAGGATTATGTTGTTTCCTGAAACCCCTGGAAGTACAGCCACTTCTTAGTGAACATAAGATGGCAGAGAAGACCCAGCTGTGAAAGAAGCTGGTGGGCTGGCAGGTAGGGCCCAGCAGACCAAGTGGTGTGTTGTGGGTGTCTGTAGTGTGTGTGACCCAGCCACTCGGGTAGGAGAGAGACATGGAAACCAGGGTCAGCAGAGTGTTCTGGGCAGGGTCATGGCCCTGACTCTGAAAGAGGAGAGCAGCCCCATTAACTGGGCAAGGTAGGTCTGTAATGAGAGGATACAGTTCCTTCTGTCTGTAAGGGGAGTCCTACTGCAGCTTTCTCTTGATTTTAATTAGAAAGAAAAGAAAATGCATATTCTGAATAGATTTGGACCAAGATATTTGCTCTGTTATGTAGTTAAGACAGATTTGGAGAGGTGATATGGAGCTGTGTTTATTAAAACAAAGCAAACAAACAAATAATAAAAAAAACAAACCAAAGCCAAACAGAAAAAAATGGTTGTATTCTCCCTCCTTGTATTTCTTCCTCATTGCCCAGCCACACTACTCCTTTAGTTTTTTAGCTGCTTTTTCTGTTCCTTCTGGGACATCTGGACAAGGACTGTTTCAGCTGAAGTGAGACACAGGCTTGGATAAATGGAGACAGGCCTGAATACATGATGCTTATCCAGTTTTTCCTACTCCCTGTGCTTAAGTGGATAATGTTTTTCATATAGAATATAATGGTTTCTATTGGTGGCTATCCATGCCTCATCTTTGGTTTTTTTCTGGTACATTTTTTTACCTTGTCATATGCTGGGAAGTTAACTATACTTCTTTGTATAAGGAGATGGAGTAAATAGTATTATTTGAGGATTAATCATGTTCACGCTACTATTGATTTAATTTAGGGCATGTGATTCACTTTGTAAGAAAAGGAGACATCTAGTATGGAGTAAGGTAAGAACTCAAGTTCTTATTTTCAAGGCAAGTCTTGGTGTCCTTTTGTCCTGTTTTTTAGTAGAGAAGGTTTCAAAAGCTGGTCAGAAATAAGATTTGATGGGAAAAATAGGATCAGCAGAGAAATACCAAAGTGAAGGAAGTTCCACATTTGCAGGAGGGTGGATGTGCACACTAACCACTGCAGCAAAGAGGTTATGCTGCTGATGTAACGAGCAGTGGATGAAGGTGGTTAGGGAAAGATTATTTGGCTTTATTCTGGTAGCTGCCAGCAGGAGGAGTTTGGATCAGCAGATTTCTAGTCTTGAAGCACAGTTTACTGGAATCTTTTTTATGTTTAAAATTTAAGGTGGCCCATTTAAGTGTTTTATTCATTGAATAAAATATTTGGGGCATTAATAATAAAAAGCCTTTTTTGTGGAGATTATTTAGGGCAGCTCTTCTGTGAGTCAGGCTGGTTTGTATATAAAAATATGGGAGAGTTTTAAGAAGAAAAAGCAATTGCCTCACCTTTTAAAGAAAAATAAGAAATAAAAATGTAGAGGCTATGTCTGTTGACAAAAGTTAGTCAGGTGAGTGACTGAACAGGAAAGTTCAACTTAGCTGTGTAATGCAAGCAGTTGACTCCCTTTTTTGAGATTCCCTTAGCATACCACAGTATCAAACAGGGAAGCCACAAAGCTCTTGAGCTGTCCATTGTGCAAGATAAATTTGGGACTTGAAAGACTAACAGGAACTTGATTTAAGGAATCCTTAAAACATATATACCATTAAAAAATGATATGAAGTGTGTTTCCCAGGAAAAAGGAGCTGAAGCAAAGCCATTCCACTTTAAGCATCCTAAGGGCTTTGATGAGAGGAGTATAGTGTTGCTTGGCTTGCTGCTGATTTGGCAGCCTCTGTCTCTTCACTGCATTTTTCATGCGCGCCCTTCGTTTGTTTCTTTTTTTTTTCCTCTTTTGTATCCTACTCATCAGAATGTGAGGTAAAAGGCTGCTACTGCAACACTCTTGCTCCAAGCAGCTTATGCTAACCAGCTTTCACAGAGAACATAATCCTTACACAAACACCTTAACTCATGAAGGAAGAAGGTCCAGTGCGACGTAGGTTTTCTTCATGTGCTGGGATTTCATCTGTGTTCTCTCCGAGAGCTGATGGCCGAAAGCTCGTCCGGAATGCTTCATTTGGCGGATATAACGAGCTCTCTCCTGCTTTACCAGGTTTGTTTCAGTCTTGCGTTTCTTAAAATGTACAGAAGCGAATATAATTTCCACCTCAAATTTTCGCGCTTGAATGGCAGTAATGTACTGAGATGTCGGTAGAAATCAGAAAGAGTATTGCTTGTATGTATTTAGATAACAGCTCTTTGTAGTGGTGAGATTTGCACACAGGGAAATGAGTAACTTAGATTTTACACTGCCACAAATCTCACTTCAAAATACATTGGTGTATTTCAGACTGAGTGGAATGTTTGTTTTGGTTGTTTGGGCTTTTAGAACTGAGGTTCTGTGATGTGGTTTATAAATGCTTTCGTCTCTTGTACTTTCCACCGTGTGCCCCCCTTCCCCCCCATCCACATAATGGATCTGCTTTGAAATTGTAAGGTACAGCAGAAGGTTTTCATTTAGCTGTAACTACTGGGAGCTCTGCAGGCTGGTCATCAACAATTTGACATAAAATTACAAGATAGAAAATGAGGGCTAAAACCATAGCCTTGCCAAACTCTGAAGTGCAAGTGTAGTTGAAGACTTACAACCCCTGAAAGGGCTTTAATCTCCTTTTGCTCAGATTTGTTGTTTCCTGAAAATCAGTACTGGAATATTGAAATTAATTTGTATATCATCGCACATCACTGTTCATAATGTGCTTCTGACATAGGTACCTGAATTTCAGCAGTTTATTTCAGAAAGCCTCAGTGCTTGAAAATGTGTTACAAGGTCACCCACTCCTGAAGGGGATCATAGTACAAACTGTGCATTCTTTCCAGAAGTGCTCTGGTTGTGTGATTTGTCTTGTGCATGCGCAGAGATGCACTTTATTGTGTAGTCCTGCAGGGCCAGGATGTTGGGGGGAAGGAAAGGGGGAATAAAATAGTTTTCACTTTCTATTACGTGCCTCCTGCAACATGGCTCACTGAATTTTTAAGCCCTGGTTCTCTCATTGGTTCTGAAGCCCTGGAGCAGAGCATGGGGGATGTTGCAGACACCATGTTTTATTAAACTTATTTTATCCTGGAATGCTTTCTTTCACTCTGTTTTAGGAAATGATTAGCCTTCTATCAAGAATCTAACACTGACTTTTATTCAAGCTGCTTACAAAATAAAAGATCTCAAAACTTGAAAGCATGGGGTTGGCAACTAGAGAGGTGCTTCCTACCTTTAAAATAAATGTGTAGTCTGGTAATTAGTGGAAAAAGAAAAAAGGGTCTCATTGTGTATTTGCTTCCTTTCTGTATAGAATTCTGCAATTAAAGCTGATGAGTGTTCACAAGCAGACAATGAATGACTACTTAAAATGCAGAACAAATAGAAAGTGTTTTTAATGAAAAAATTCGAGTGTGTACATAGAATTAAAAAATGCTTTCTATTTTGGAATCTTCCGTATATTTCTGAAGAATTTCAACATTCCTAACATGCTTAATGGACATTTTTTATATACTCTTTCAGACTGGCTTAAGCAAAGAGTAATTGTCTGTTTTAGATATACTCACGTGTAGTTACAGTGATGACAGTCTCTGGTTATTTATTTATTTTATATGGTGCTTACAAAAGAAACCACTGCTGTTAGAAAATACATAAAAGGACTTTGCGTACTTTTCTGATAGCTTTGCTCTCAAAGTCCATGGAGGAATCTGAATTAGTTAATATGGGTTTGTGCTCTTAAATCTGGTTGTGAACAAGCTTTTGAAAGTCAGTCAGTTAAAAAGATTATGGTTCCCTGTGTTCAGTTCTTTAAAAAGATTTTTCCTTTTTTTTTTCTGATACGTTTATTATATAGCACCAGTATTGATAATGCCCACTAAGTACAGCTCATATTTCTTCCAGAAGCATTTTCCAGCTCAATTACTTGTTCCTCAAAACTGCATATGCACACCAGTAATCTAATCAGGCTGTTCCTTTCTTTTCATTTGGAAGTCAGTAATATTGTTGCTTGGATTGCTGTTTTAATCTTTTCATGCATTGCATTGCTTTCTTAGTGTTTTTTCTGTGTTTGAAAAAGAGCCTCCAGTGGATAGTAATTATTTCTTTTATGGATAAAATAGATCTGACATTAAAAAGTAACTTGCTTATTTTCTGATGTATTTTTCTCATCTATCATAATTGCAGATGGCATTTATTGAGAGGCACAAAACCAGTTTTTGAGATGTTAAGAGTTGTGGTTGGTTTTGGTTTTTCCCTTCCTTCAAAACTGACTGAAGGGACAGATTGTGGGTGCAACTTTAAAAAGTGTGTTATGCTTAAAAATTGAAATCTATTATCTAGACAGTTTATTTTGAAACTGTATCCTGCCACAGTCTTTATTCTAATAGTCTTTATTTTTGCAGTGTATATAGCCTTGTTTTTTGCCAGCAACAGTGTTTTGAAGTTTTTGGTTTTGGGGTTTTTTATTTATTTTTTTTGTTTTTGTTGTTACTGACTACACAATCTATCTCAATCTCTAAAGCAGCACTATTTGATTGACCTCTTGTATGCAAGAGTTCTGGTTCCTCTGTCAGGCTCTTAAATATCTCTGAAAGCTCCTGATGAGTTTTAATGTAGATTTTCATGTGCAAGTTTTGGAAGAACATTCTGAGTGCTTGCAGTGGGAATGCTTTAATGGACAGTTTCCCTTGGCTTCTGAGGTCATACCATGAACTGTGGCTGACTGCACTGGCATTGGGATCATCTTTCAGAGCCCATGGCACCTGTGCTGTTAAGATAAGGAAGATCACACTGGGATAAAGTCTGATGTTTAGATGTGGTGTTGCTTCATATGCAATAGCTGATACTCAGAACTGCTTTAGATAGTACAGTAGTCCTAACTCTAAATACTGCTTTCAGGATTGTAGATAGAAAATTATACTTTTCAGGATGTAGATAGAAAAAATTCAAAGGATTCAGTAGAGAGGAAATTACAGAAAGGGACTGTCTTCAACACCTGAATTTCTATATTGTGAAAGGTAGGCTCAGGTTATTTCATTAAAGAGCTGCTGATTGAGTTACAAGGTGGGAAAGAACAAGTATGCTAAAATATTAAACTCAAAACCACTGCTGATAAATATTGAGAAACTTGAAACACTTTCTTTTTCTTACACCCTGCTTGTAGCCTCTTGTGCTCTGGCAGTCTCTGCTCCACACAGCTGTCTGTATTGTGAGGTTATTTCAGTACACCGAGGGAGGTTACCAGGAGGATGGTGGGGGATGCAAAGCTGGATGACTGGGTTTACTCACAGACTGAGATGGGGCAGTGCAGGGTGTTCCAGGAGGTGCAGCACCCTGACTTTGCTTTGCTAATGAACCCCTGAGAGAGTCCTTTTCTGTGCTGTGGGTGAGGAGGGGAACAGTCCGTGTGGTGGGTAATCAGCTGTCATACACACCTCTCCAGCCTGAGACGCTGAAAGCGAGGAGGTGAAATTCATGGAAATGCAATTGAACTTTGGTCTTTGTGTCCAGTTCTCTGGGACAGAATAGTTCTTTCTGGTTTCATTTTTTCTTGGTGATACTGATGCAAAGATTGTTTGTGAAAATAAAAATTGTATGTCTGTTGGATAAGGATGTGTAAAGTCCTTAAAATTGTTGTGCTTTAGAGAGCAAGCTTGGAGTTATAGCTTCTCTTATATAAGAATGATCCTGACTTAGCATTTCCTTGCTGATTCCCCCTCACTAAGGCTTTTGTATGTGCCATTAAATAAACAAAAATGGGAAAGTCATTAGAAAATGCCTGCATTGCATTTTCAGTGGGATCTTTGAGGAATTTCTTTTGGCACTGGATGAGGAGAAATCCTTTGCTGTGGTTCTGGTGTATGTTTGACTGCCTAAGTCTGGCATTGAATCCAGTAACTTCTCAGTGAAGTAAGGCAAGTGTAGCCTCTGAGGCTTGAAACGACCTTTGTTTTGTTTCATGCCTGATAACTAGTGCTGTAGAAAATGTGCTTTTGCATTTGGTATTATATAGGAAATGTGGTTTCTGGTGTCTGGAGTTTTTGTGGATTCCCTCGTACTACAAATCTTCTGTCTGTCAAAGTACTTCTTCCCTGTTGTCAAATGGTCTTCTGTGTTACAGGTTTTCATTAGCTGAACGTATCTATTGCAGATGTGTTGGAAGAATTTAAAAATGAAGGATTTGATGAAGCCCAGACGTGGCTTCTATGAAGATGTGTAAAAGTTGTTGTATGTGTACAAAAAGATGTGTAAAATGTTGTAAAGACATGTAGGGCTTTCTTTCTGTGAACATAAAATGAGATACTGTACTGCAGTACATAATTTTTAGAAATGTGATCTTAAAAAGGAATATCTACACAAGGTAATAAATATCAAGGGAGAAAAATCCCCAAAAGACTGATTACCAAATGAAAATCAAGAGGAATTTCAAGATTCCTCATGTAACGAGATCAACCTAATGCTCCTTTAACTCTGAATCTTCTCAGGATGTGTAATTGTGAGAGTTCTGTCTTAAGAGTTTCTGGTTATTATAAGCCATGTAAGGCTGAAGATATTAATAATAAAAATAATTCCTACTATGGGCTAACTACCCAAAACTGCTATAGAAAGTTTAAAATTCTTTCAAAATTCATAGTTGCCCCTCACATACACATTTTCCCCTGAAGAATGTGAAATTAAGGAGTTTCTCTGGTAAGTCTTCCCATTTCAGGCATCAGAATACTGATTCCTGTTTCAAAGTCAGGACCATGCCCAGAGGAATGCTCCAAAGCACTGGTGGTGTCCATGGGTGCAGCGTGCCTGCTGGTGCCGTGTCTGGTGCGGTGCCTGAGGGTGCACTGTCCTGCTGGTGCAGGGTGTCCCTGCTGGTGCAGTGGCCTCTCATGGGCACAGCTCTTGGACACCCCTGTGCCAGGCTTCTCAGCTGCCTGGGCTGGTCTGAAATCCATGCACGACTTCATGGTCTCATCTGCCTCCTGTCCAGAGGGTGTGTAAATAATGGCATGTGGACTTGGATAAATGCACTGTGCAATTCCTGCTTATAAAAGCTTTATGCTGCCACCACCCTCTTCAAATAAAATAGGTAAGCGAGTGAGATCTGTGTCCTGTAAGCACAGTAAGCGACTTTGCTGCGAGAGGGTGCCAGGCTCTCAGTATATGCTCTCTGGCACACAGCGGCTGTGTGGCAGCACCCACACCAGTGTCCCTATTTTCCTTTGTCACATGGACACCAACTTACTTTGCTTTTTGGATACTGAGGAAGTGTGGGGTTTGTCAGAGAAGAGAAATACGGGATTTTGACAACTGTTTCATTATAAAACCATGTAGCTATGCTTCCTCAGGGTCAAATGGAAAGTATAAATTCAGGGCTAATGGAAGGAACTTTTTCCATTTCCTTGCAAAAAAATCCTGACTGGTGTTTTTAATCGGATTTGCTTTCATGTAGGCGGTATTTAACAATTATGTAGCTACAGAAATGAACAAACAAAAAAGGGCTTTATTTATAAATTTTCTCTGTGCCTGCATGTATGCAGGTAGGGGAGAATGAGAAAATAAAAGGACAAAAGTTGGCACGTTATATTTACAATTCATTGGGTTATTGGATCAGATGCAGCATTATCCCAATACAGTGGACTGTTCTTGCCTCTTAGTGGCAAGTATTAAATTAGTGTATACTGTAGTAGCTGGTATGTTTTCAACTGATAAGACGGATTGGTATGTATATGTTATTTGAAAATCTGATTTACTTGTACTATGTTATACTAGATGCATTGGAAAATTTATTTCAAAAGCTAGTTTGTATAAATTTTGCTAATGAATTTAAATAATTTGCAACAATGCTGTTTTTTCTTTAAGGTTTTGACAAAGGGAAGGATGATGCATCACAAAGTAAAGATGATTCGGCGTATTCTATGTCAAAAAGCAAGGTAAGGAAAACAGTCTCCTAACCTGTCTTAAAAATGTTGGTGTGTGAAGGAGTTACACATTTTAAATTAAAGGCAAATTTATTTAACTTTTGTTGTAGATAATCCTGAAGATTACTCATCAGATTCAGCAATAGATAAAGATTAAAGGGAATCTCTTAATAAAGTTCCCAGGATGACATCACATCCAAATTTGTGATTCAAAGAAATGAAAATTAAATATGAAATCTTCTTGCTGTCATCTTGGAGTGGGAAGTTGCCTTGCCATAGATTTGAAATTGCCTTGCCATAGAGTTTAAAGGCTCTAACTTACCCAGCTGTGTGGTTTTCTATTTTCTGCTGGGATGTCCACTGTCTTTTTAAAGAGGCAGATGTGATAACAGACACTTAAACAGGCTGTTGGGGTGCAGCAGGTGTGGGTTGCTCTGGAAGGTGATGACCTGATTTTGAGCACAGCTAGCTCCCAGGGGAAAGGGGGAAATTCCTGCTTTTTGCTGCTTTTGCACACAGCTGTTCCCACAGCACTCTGTACTGGGCTTGGGCAGGACCCCTTGGAGATAGGATTTGCACTTGAGGTCCTGACACGAATTCTCCTGTGGTATTTGATATATCAGAGCTATAAAGAGAAACATTACAAAGATACTAAAGGAAAACAAAGAGACTTAAAAGATTTCCTGGCTTAAATGGTGTTGTTGAAATTGAAATGGGATAAGCAGTTCTGTTTCTGCAGCTGATGCAGCTTTGTTGTGTGTAGCTAAGCATTTCAAACTGTTGGTGTCTTAAATGTGACTTGGAATCACAAAATTTTGTATGTTTTTGCTTTACTGCATACTAGAGCCTCACTTGTCAGGGATATAAGGAAATATACTTTACTATCTTGTGATCAAAATATTTATATTGGTCCAGAAACTTCAAAATCAGTTTGACTTGGAAATCAAGTTAATATGATCTCTTTTGACATGGATTTATTCTAGACTCCTAAGAATCATTTATCTTGGACTATATAATTCCATTTTTCTCTCCCTTATATTTATTTTTCTTAATTCTTGTGTTAACAGGATCTTAAGTCTTTGGGTTCTTTGCTATTACATTTTTTTTGCCTTTATGTCAAAGATGAGACCAATATTCCTACTTCTGCTAATACATGTTTTTCTTCACTTTTTTTTTTTTTTTTTTTTTTTTTTTAAATGCTGCATCTGGGGCTTAATTTTACTAGTGGGAGTAAAATAGCAGCCCTTCTTCCTAAGGGACTATGGAAAAGCAGTGATGGGACTTGCCCTGGAATCTGGTACTGAATGTACCTTGCTGGGAGTTACAGCAGGTTCTCTTAAGGTGTTTTCTTCTAAATTTTTTATCCCATCTGCTTTGTGTAGATGTAACGGTGAGAAGGTTACTGGCTTAAAAATATACAGACTGCTGACCTGTCTCATAACATTGAGCAGCTAAATGTAGACCTTTACTCAGTGTCATATTAATGAGCTTTAAAACTGAAACCATGAGAAAATGAGTTTTTTTAGCCTGGGAAACTTACTGGTTTGGGGCTTTTCTATGCATGACCTTTAGATTGCCTTAGCTTTCTGTTAGTGAGCAACTAGAATATTTATGAATGTTTTCCTGAAGTTGTTCCATTATAGCTTGCATAATGAGTTCATTACCTCTTCTTATGTGACAGTGATAATCATTTATCCCCTCTTCTGTTACTACATTTAAAGTACTGTGTTTCTTTTAAATTCTAGAGAGAGGAATTTAATTTCAAGTTGTACACTTAAGCTAAATTTTGAGTGTCAAGAATATACCTTTATTACAAGATGTTTTCTTCATTTTTCCAAGGCAGATACAGAAGTTAAAGAACATTTACTTATCATTAAAATAATTTTGAGCTAAAATTACTTTTTGCTGATTATTGCACATATCTTTTTTACAGTAGCAAAGTAGACTCCTGTAAAGTCTTAGTTCTGAATTAAAGATGTAAAGTAGAATCCAGGTTAAGTTGTTCTGTACAGCTTGTGACTCTTTAGGCTTTGTTTCTTTTGTTTGAGCAGCCTGTGAGTTAAAAGAATGCTCAAGTGCACTGTTTTTATTATTGCTGTAAATTTTACTCAAAGCTTGCGAATTTTTTGACTGTCATTTTATAGTATTCCAAAATACAAATTCAGTGAATAGACTTTGCACTGTAGTTGGAGATTTGAAATGTGGAGCATCCTGAGGGTCAGTTTTGATAAAATGTCCTTGAATTTGAATTGAATATGCAGTTTAGAATGGTACATTGTTTTGGTTTTCTATTTATGACAATGCAAAAATTTTGGGTCCACCAGGCTTATGTTTCAGTGCAGAAAGAAATACAACTCTAATTTATTTGAAGTTTGTATATAGTCAATACCTACTCAATGTTCTCTGACCTTCAATAGGAATGATATGAAAACTCTATGATAGACTCCTCTTAGATTCCTCTTTTTCCATTTTTATTTTTCCTGAAGACTGTTGTTCCCAAATATTTGGTGGCTTGGGTTCCCTTTCAACTAGTAGGCAACAAACCCCTAGGAGTAATCTTTGAACCTTAGGAGACACGGGGGAGAGGTGGGGGGAGAGATCATGTGGTGCTGAGGCAGCTATTGTCCTGCAGGAGCAGGACTTGGGTGTCTCGAACAAACCTGGGGCTTGTTCCTGCCTGATGCCACCGTCAGCCTCTTGAAGGTGACTTGCAGAGTAATCAGAGCATGGAATTAGGGTGCAAGGAGCAGAACAAGTGCTGTTAGTGGGCAGCTGTGCTCTGATGATTTCTAGAGCACTGAATCCTAGACTGAAGAGGCTGTATTTTCCTTCATGAGTCACAGGGTAAGTGCCTCTATAGCAGTCCCTTTGGAGAAGCTGTCAAGCTGTGGATGTAGACAGCTGATTCTATATTCTGATTCATATATCCTGTTAAAACACCTGGGTTCTCCAAAAACATTCTCTCTCTGCTAAAATAATGTCTAACTACTCAAGCATGCTCTGTCTAGTAACAGTCTACATGAGCTAAATACTTACTTGTGTATAGGTCAGTGTACTTCCAAAGGAAAGAGCCTCAGACTTCTTTCCCATAAAACCCTTGCAAAAAGAGACTCCATGAATGAGTGGTGAAGAGCTCATGTTACAAGTTGTGGTTTATTGGTTTATTTGGGGTTTTTAATAGGGGAAGCAGTAGAGAAGTGAGGGGGAATGGGAACCTTACAAACATAATTGCACTTCAAACACTTGCTAAAGTGTCAGCATCAGTAATATATTCTTGTATCTGTCATTGTCACTTATTTATTATGTGTATTGTGAATTTCAGTCTGAATCCAAGCTTTTCAATGGCTCTGAGAAGGACATCTCTCAATCTTCAAGCAAACTTACAAAAAAAGAATCTCTCAAGGTGAATTAATCTCCTAGTAACTCCTCATGGGCTGTAAATGCATTCACGTAGTTTTATCGTATTCGCTGATGAGAAGGCAAAAATGCCAGATAATGATGAGACTTAGGTAATATTTAAGTATTGTGAGAAGTGCTGTTGAGTTTCTTCAAATTTTACTGTATTTTTACTTGAATAATGGCTTCTATAATGCACTCTTTAACATGGCACAAAATTGTGGAGTAACTCAGAAGATTGTAGATTATTTCAGATTGGCAGAGACCTCAGGACATCTACATGCAATGAAATGACAAATGGAATTAGAAAAATTGTAATTTGAATGCATTTCTATTACTTTCTTCCCTCTGTACTGTATCAAGACCAAATTCCACTGTTTGGTAGATACCATTTCAGGAGAAATGTAAAATTATTTGACCTTAAATGAGGGAGATACATTGCTCCAAATTTCTCCTGGTGGGGGGGAACATAACTGGTGGGTAAAGACCATGGGTCAGATAATGTACCTGTATATTGGAATTTGGTTTGGTTGGTTTTTCCTCCCCTTTGATTCTAACAGGAGTTTCAAAATCCTCAGTTTAAAAATAAAATTCCAGAAGAGTCCAAAATTGTCTATGTCCTAGCTGCTCTTGAAGTAAGAGTTTGCACTTTCAAGTCAAGTCAAATATTTCAATTATTTCAAGTCAAATACTCTATTTTAAAGCTGTTTTTCTATATATCTGTACTGCAAATTGAATTTAGCAAGTTTTTCCTCAGCTTGTATTGGTCAGTACTTTTTTGTGCTGATAACTGCCTCAGGGCTGTGACATTGTGAACATTTTTATTATTATTTGCAGGTTCAAAAGAAAAACTACAGAGAAGAAAAGAAGAGAGCCACGAAAGAATTACTTAGCACAATCACGGACCCCTCAGTTATTGTTATGGCTGACTGGTTGAAGGTCAGAATCTGAGTTGAAGATGGAGCAGTTCATTGCTTGCTGCTTTCTGGCCAGAATGGAAAAAGCTCAATCTTTTACTTGCTGTTAATGTTTTTCTACAGGCACAGCAGCCGCTAATTGCATCCCAAGGTCCTTGTGCTCAAATCCTAGTGGACCAATAGAAGAACTTAGCACCCCCTTACTGCAGTCACCCTGGTCACATTATTCTTGTGTGCATAGCCATCAACTTGGGATGAGTTGGCTATGCTGTTCTCATTTTGTCCTTCTCTTACGCTTTGAAGTGGCTGTGTTACATACGTAACAATTGCAAAAATGATTCAGTTAGATATTTGAATGCAGGTTTCTTTGTGTATTTCTGATAGTTTTCCTTTCCTCTCTTAAGAATTAGCTGGTAGTGCTATCTTAAAAATAGCAGTTGATATTATCAACAGTAGTGCAGCTGAATTGTCATACTTCCCATCTCTGGATGCGTGCCTACCCATTTGAAGAAGTGAGTGTTCATCAAGACAGAAGAACAAGTATAGCTTTATATTCTTTAATAAACCTGGGTAAACTCTTGAAAGACCTGATAAACTTTGCTTTGAAATAAAAGCTAATCAGTTTTAATTTTGTTGAGGGGGATGGTTTCGGTATTGACTTCACTGAGATACAACTGTAACTATTTATCTTACAGATTCGTGGTACCTTGAAAAGCTGGACCAAACTGTGGTGTGTACTGAAACCAGGAGTGTTGCTTCTTTACAAAACTCCCAAAAACGACCAGTGGGTAGGAACAGTGCTGCTGAATGTTTGTGAACTCATCGAGAGGCCTTCTAAAAAAGATGGCTTTTGTTTCAAACTTTTTCATCCTTTGGAGCAGACCATATGGGCTACAAAGGTTAGTGGTAGCATGTATCTTTCTTAAGGGATGACTAGCATTAATCAGCTATGACTAAAGACAACCTTAATGCAAAGCTGAACTGTGTTTTCTGTTTCAACTTCAGTGGTGTTGATTCTGAATGTAAGCCCTGCACATCTAGTCCCATTCAGAAAAAAAATTTGATTTATGCTGCTGTCTGCACTTAAAGAGCTTCAGAAGTGTGGTGTGAAAAGGGTTGCCATTAAAAAAGGTTAATGCAGTCACTGGCAATCACATGAATTAAAGGAATGAGTGTTTAACATTGTATTTTACACCAGTCAAGTTTGAGAAATTAAGGTGAGATTTGCCAAAATAAGAGTTAAAACATTTATTGGTGTCCAACAATATATATTCATATAACAAAATATCACCTTAGTTCAATTTACTCAGTAAGAGTCAAAAAACAGATTACTTGCTTGTGCAATCATAGCTCATACTGAAACTTGTTAGCCAAGGCTGTTTGTTTTTCTTCTAATGTTAGGAAGATACATGTTTTCATTCAATTCTGATGTCTGTTTGCCTTGTCATACACGGCATAATACTGTGAGCAGCTCTTAGTGTGTTGAAAAGCACAGGAGTGTTCTGCTGAGGTTTATTTCAATATCTTGTAAAGATCTTTAATGCTTGCTCTTACTCACTGTTTATGATCTGATAAACTATTGTAGTCCTTGTTCTTTGTTTACATGTGGAGAGGGGATGTGGAAGCACAGCACAAGTGAACATATTTTCCTTCTGAAATAACCCCTTGCTTCAGATGAAATTACTGTACAATATTAGGAGCCTTGTTATAATTAATTAATTATACTCTCTAAAATATACATCTTACAATCTCAAAATTAGTAGCTCTTCTAAATCTTAAATTGATACAGATGTACTCTCACGTCTGTAGAATATGCTGTGTTAAATTTGCCATCCTTTTCTTAGCAAGTCATTCAGTATAATTCCTGATGCTTGTGGTCATTTTGGATTGTGATCATTTATTAGTGTTACCTGATTTTCCAAACTTAGATCAAATCGCTTGTAGTTTCTTTTGAATAATTTTATTTTATTGTTGCTTAGGTAAACTTTTCAGTAATTAGTGGTGATCTCACATTTGCAGAACACAAAGTCCATATCCTTTTCCAAAGCTATAGCATTTGGTGTTAATGTGTTTTATTATGATACGTATACATACATTGCAAAGTGGTGGCCTGTCTGCAGAGGATCACAAATCAGTCTTATATTTCTTTATTGCTTGGCAGTGAGAAATGGATTTGTTTGTTTTTTTAAATAGATATTTAGAATTTAGAGGACATGCCCTACCAGATTTTTACTTTTTTAAGGTAGGTCAAATTTTGAACCTGAACAAATTGATATTGTCCATTCTAAATGTGCTGAGAGCTGGAGTGGCGTTTGTTCATTTTGGTATGGCTATTTGCAGTTGAGAATTACTGGATTCTATTAGATAAAAGGCCTTGAAGTTGAAACCCTTTTCTGCCTTGTTTACCTAGTCAACCATAATGTCCTAGTTACAGATTTATTGTTACAAGGCAAACTTGCATAAGAGTAATAGCAATTGACTGATCTAGAGTAGATTTACCAGAAAGAACCTCAAGTCCAAGGCAAATTGAGCCTTGTTTGCAGTTAGTGCAGAAAGATAGCATTGCAAAAAACATGTATAGAGGTATAAGTACTGCAGGAGATTTTCTGACTTGAACACATTACCCATGGTGTAGTTCTGGCAGACTGCAAATTCTCTTCTGCAGTAGTTTGTGGTGAGTCACTTCACATGCTCCCTTAAGCCTGTTGCTGTGGTCTTTGATGTTCCTCCTGCACTCTGAGGTAGCTGATGCACTGTACCTGTTCATCTTCCTCGTGTGCCTGGTCCTGATGCCGTTTCAGTTTTCTGAAATTAATAATTAGACAAGTTAATGCAAATATTTTTTTCTGAGTAAATTTAGTCAGGTGTGACTGCATATCAGTTTCCATTGTTTTCTTTGAAACAATGTTCATGGCATTTGAGTTTTATTGGCATGAATATTCTGTAAGAAGTAAACTTCAACATTTTTTAACATAACAGAATTTTTAACTTGACCATTGGCTTGGAGTAGTAGCAGCATTCCATCAGAAACAGAGACAATCCAAATAAAGTCACCCAGCAAACAGAAATTAATGTGCCTCTTGTACAGATCACTAATTACTGGAAATTGGTTTTGAAACCATAATGGGCGATACCAAAGAAGAGTATCCAGTGCTGTTGGAACAGTAACCAATTAGAGGAAATCATGATCATGAACAGTTATATAAAATGAGTCAACTTACTTAAATCTTTGCTAAAAATTACTCACTTGGTTTTAATCAATATACTGTTAAAACAGTTAGGGAGTGTAACTTTCTTGAATTAAAAAAAGAAGCAAAACCAGACACCAAAATCACACTTCATCTCTAAACTGTAGTTGTTTGGTACAAAGTAGCCTACCCTAAAGTGCCACAGTATAAACCCAAAGGGCAGATCTCATGAGCAGAAGTCTGCCCCAGTGTTCTGTGACCCAAGAGTTTCAAGGCCTTCTGGTGGATGAGGACTTTGCTCAGTGCTGGCAGCACCCCAGCACATTGCCCAGCCCCGCCTGGTGTGGTGCCATGGTGCTCTCCCCTCCTCAGATGACACTGGCCTTCTTCCCTGCCTTCCCACCCTTGGGGTGAGGAGTGGTCATGCATTGGGGTTGTCCCTCTTGGTTCTTGGTACCCACTAACTCCTAATCCCAGTGTTGCTGCTTCACCAAAGACTTTTGTAGGCACACCTTCCCACTCTCTCAGAGGAAGACTGAGGTTTGGAATCTTGTTTCTAGCACCCAATTGCTGTTACTCTATACTGACTCCTCAGGAATTCTGAACATCATTTACACCAGCACTAGCTTGCCTGTATTGGTATTTAAGTCCCACCAAGACTACTCCTTTACCTGCTTCTCACCCTCAGAAGTGTTCTGGCTGTTTCATTTGCTTGCTTCTAAAATTACCTGCCTTTATCTGCTTTTGCTTCAAAACTTCTGCTGGCTTTCCAATTCCCTCTTCTAAGCCTTATATTGGCTTTCCATTAGGCTTCTCTGGGGGAAATCAGTAAAGATCAAAGTTTGTTAACTCATCAGTTAGGCAGGCTTAACCCAGCTTTCAGCAATAGTTTCAAGTATGTTTAATACAGCCCTCTTTGCCTATCAATTGTCTTAAAGTTACCGTAGATAAACTTTTTTTTTTGGAAGGGACTTTAAAATGGTTATTTAACATTTTATTCCAAAATGAAGGTTGACAGAAATGGAAAGTCTTTTGAATTTTTTTTTTTTTTTTTTTTTAATGTGAACTGTGAAGAACTTCACAGTTGAAAATAAAACTTTGGCAAAGTCCGATTTATTCACAAAAAACCCCAACCCAACCCCACCCCACCCCCCCCAAAAAAACCCACACCCAAATCAAAAACAAAAAAACCCAACCAAACTATTTTTTTTAATCCCAAAGACCATTCTTTTGAGAAGTGGGCTTGAATTGGGTCCTATACTTAGAATGAAGTCCTTGAAGAAACCCAGTGAAAGAGGGCTGTCCATCTTTCCATTCATGTCTTCATTAGATGTTGCTGAGTAACAGTAAATAGCCCTGCAGTGTGTCAGCTTCTTACTACATTGAATGATAAACTGTAAAACTGAATTAAAATATCTGATGCTTTTTCTTGTTTTGTGTATTTCAAGGGCCCTAAAGGTGAAGCAGTTGGTGCTATAACTCTGCCATTGCCCACCAGTTACTTGATCGTCCGAGCCGCTTCAGAATCAGATGGTAAATAGATACTTCACTGGTTTTCAGCACTGACTACAGTTAGTTATGAGAAAGATGGTTTTAATTGTCTTATCATGTCTGCTACAGCACTTTGATTGTAGTTTGTTGTGAAGGCTCTCCTTTAATTTAGAGCATTCAGTTATGGTGGTACTAGTACATTTTCATGGTTCTTAAAGGAGAATATTGACTTGAAGGAAAAGCTATGTAGCTCCTTGCTGTTGTCTTTTGTTGACTGGGTAGAGAAAGGGGAAAGGGTTATCTGTGATTTAGCTATATTAATGTTTGTCTAAATATCAGCTGCCTGTGTAATGGGCTAATATGGATGTATTCTTATTAAAGCATATATGTGTTAAGTGCAGCAGTTGCACAGAGTTCTAGTAGTAAAAATTCCTTCAAAATGTCATTTTGTAAACACCCTTCACTGGGAAGATGGTGATCAGTGCAACCACCTTGCAAAGTTATAATGGGGAAAAAAAAAAGACTGTTGTGTAGCTCTTTCTAGCATGTGCCTTTCATCTACTAGTTAATTAAGCATACCCCTGCAGACTTTAAAAACAGGACTCTTTCTTCTGTATTGAGAAATGGATTAGATACATGGAAATTAAGTAGTAAGAAGGGAAAAGAACATCTAAATTTGTTCAGTTACTTTTTGCCAAAGAAAATTAGAATATCTGATTTTTATCTTTTGAAATGTTATTTATACACTATCGTTATAGCTCTTTTTTCATGCTATTATCATATTACTTGGGTAAATTTTTACAAATGATGCAGTTACTTAGTCTTCAGAGCTAGAGCAGGGCTGCAGGAGTCTTTGGGGGTATTCCACAGTCATGGCCTGGGTGGAACCAGGCTTTCATTAAGGAAGAAATGCTGGAATATGCTCTAACAAAATCATGATTTACCTTGCTTGTCCTGCCCTGAAGCATCCCTTGTACCAAAGCTGGGTGGTTGTGAGATATTTTTATGTCCCTACCAGACTGTAAAATCCAATGCATGTAACATGGAACAACTCTGAATTGTGTCTTCAAAGGCAATGTAAGCAGGCCCAAAGGACTAACTTTCCCTTTTAGGAAACTAGTGGTATAATTCTGTTGCATCTTTAATTTTTAGTCTAATACTAAATTTGTCTTCAGGCAGGTGCTGGATGGATGCTTTGGAGCTAGCACTGAAGTGTTCAGGTCTGCTTAAACGTACAATGATTAGGGAAGGTAAAGAACACGACTTGAACTCCTCAGCCGACAGTACTCATGTCTCTTTCTATGGTCTGATTCGTGCTAACAACTTACACAGTGGAGAAAACTTACCGTAAGTGAATTAATTACTAAGCCTGATTGCTTTCTGGCAGAACCTTGTAGGGATAATTTCACCATGGGGAGGCTAAGGCTGCAGTTTCTGTTGCTCCTGAGTTCTCTTTATATGCCTTATTTGCAGTGTGTTTTATGCCCTGCACATAAAATGAAAAAATCTTTTTTCATGCAAAGCGGATCCAGGGGAAAGTTTGGTCCAAGGAACTTGGAGTATTGCATCAGTAAGTTTAAGGACTCAGTTAAACTGTTCAAAATAGAAAAAATTAAAATTTTAGGGTGGTCTCTTTTTTGTCTCTTGTTAGCTTCAGCAGAATGTCAGAAGCTTAGTACACGTGACAAAAGGTGGTAGATGTGAATTTAAGTTGCTGTTTTTTTAGTTAAAGAAATAAATTATGCTTTATTTAAATGGTTTCAGCTTGAATCATCAGATGTATGTATAATAATTCAGTTACCTTATGATTAAATGAATAAAAGTTAAAATTGTCTTATATCACCTGATATCTAATGTCTGAGAGCCCTTGAGTTACTCCCTGGTTATTTCAATAAAAACTTTCAGCCCAATTTTTGTGAGCATATGCTTTTGTGGAAATAAATTACGTGTAGTGAATAAATGGCTGTAGTGGGTTGACTGTGGCTGGATGTCAGGCACCCACCAAAGCCTCACTACCCTGTGCAGTTGGATAGGGAGACAAAATTTAACAAAGGATTCATGAATCGAGATAAGGACCAGAAGAGGCCACTCACTAAATGCTATCATGGGCAAAACAGGCTTAGGTTAGTGATATTAACTGAATTTATTACTAACAAAATCAGAGTTGAATAATGAGAAGTGAAACAAGACCTTAAAAAAACCTCCTTCCTACCCCTTCCTCCTTCCCCAGAGGCACAGAGACAGGGAATGGGTTTCCAGCTGCTGCTCGGGGAGAGGAGTCCATCATGGGGTCCCTCTCCCAGGGATAATGATAATTCTCTGAACTTTTCCAGCATGAGTCCATCATATGGGCAGCAGTTCTCCACAAACTGCTGCCATGTGGGTCCCTCTTCCACAGGGGGCAGTTTTTGAGGCACAGACTGCTGCAGCATGGGTCTCCCACAGGGTCACAGGTCCTACCAGGACACTGATCCAGCGCTGGCCTCTCCCAGCAGGTCTGCAGGTCCCTGCCAGGAACCTGCTCCAGAACAGGCCTCCCACGTGTTCACAGCCTCCTCTCAGACATCCATCTCAGTAACTTTACACCAATTCGACATACTTTGTGAAGATTTAACTGTCCATTTGTCTTTTCTGGGTGGGCAGGAATTCTGTACTGCTGGTACAAGTATGCTCTCCCAGAGAGGGACTGGGAGAAATGCAATTCTTTTCTTTTGTGTAATGCATAGATAGTCTGAGAAAAGAACAAAAAAGGCAAATGCTTGCCCCCTGCAACAATTAAAGACCTGTAGTGGTTGAAGTTCGCCAATTTGAGTTTCCTGGCCAATGCACCAAATAATGTAGTGGGTTTAGCAATGACTAAAATTGTCAATGCACCTACTAGAATTATTTACTCCTTTCCTGCTGTGAGATATGAATTAGGAGGAGGCCAAAGCAGGCCCAGAACTTAAAAGGTATAAAGAAAACTTTATTAATAGAACTAAAAGAATAATAAGATTCAGAATAAAACCTTTAGAACACTTCTCCTCCCCCTGCCTGACTTCTTTTTTTCCCAACTGACAACATAGAGACAAAACCTGGGATTTTCAATCAGTTACCACCTCTACAATAGTCTTTCATCAGTTCTTGTAGGGAGAGGAGTTTGTCTCACCAGGCCATGGAGGTCTCCAAAAATTCTCTTGTGACTTTTTAATTTCTACGAATAACAGCCGTCCGGAAAGTCTGCAATTCTGAAGTTCCTCACGTTTTCACAGCCTCCCCATAGCTGAGTTAATGGGCCATGTCAGCTTATGGGGTATTATTTTAAGGATGAGCTGCTCATATGTGTCCTGGTTGAGCAGGGTCAGTTCTTCCTGGTTGGAGAACTGGGTGAATGGCAGAACTCAAAGGGGTGTAGTGAATGGATCTTCATCTGGCTGGTGACACCAGCTGTGTCCCTCAGGGCTCAGTCATGGGCCTGTTCTGCTCAGTGTTTTTATCAGTGATCTGGATGTAGGAGCTGAATACACTCTTAGGAATTTTGCTGACAATACCAAGCAGGGAGGTGCTGCTGACTCTCCCAAAGGATGAGAGGCCTCACAGAGGGATCTGTGTGGATTGGAGAATTGGGAAATCATCAATGGAGTGGAATTAAAGAAGTCCCAGTGCCTGATTCTGCACCGAGGGCAGGGTAATGCCAGGCACAAGAATAAATTGGCAGAGGAGTGGCTGGGGAGCAGCCCTGCCCTCACAGTGGCCCAAGGCTGTGAGGCAGTGCAGGGCCAGATGAGGGGCAGTGGGAAGGGGCCAGGGGGTCTGTCTGACAAGTGGGATCAACATGGATCAGCAGTGAGCCCAGGCAGCAAAGAGGACAAACCCCCATCCTGGGGTGCATCAAACAAACATTACCCAGCTGGTCAAGAGAGGTGATTATGCCACTATATTCAACATTTGCGTGGCCTCACCTTGAGGGATGTGTGCTGTTCTGGGCCTCAAAATTTAGAAAGGTTATGAAGGTTTTTGACTATGTTCTGATGAGGACCAACAAATCTTGTTAAAGAGCTGGAAGGCATGGCCTGTGAGGAGGGACTGAGAACTTTGTCTCCTTCTGAGAAAAGGAGGCTGAGATGCAAACTGAGCTCTCTTACAGCTTTTTGAGGAGGGGAACTAGAAGGAGAGGTGCTGAACTCATCTCTCTGGTTTGAAAGCATAGGAATGGTTTAAAGTATAATCAGAAGAGTTTAGACTGGACATTAGGGAGCAGTGTTTTACCAAGCATATGGTCAGACACTAGAACAGGCTTCCTAGAGATGTGCTTGATCTCCCAGGCTTATCAGTGTCATTTGAAAGTTCAGTGACAAGGGTGTACCTCCAGTATGTTTCCAGCAAGACTAGTTTGAGACTGCTGCCACCTCAGGCTTGATACTGGTAATTTTGGTGTGTATTTTATTAAGATCCTGGTTTGGAAACAATGAAATTATTTTGTAAAGTTAAAGATTCATTTAGCCTTTATTTTTTAATAGGTTAAATGACAGTGAAATGGAAAGGCATCACTTCAAAGATCAAGATACGTACTCTGACAAGTCTGACAAGGAAAATGACCACGACCACGAGGAATCTGACAACGATGGTTTGGGGAAAAGTGAAGAAAGTGATAGTGACACATCAGAGCGACAGGATGATTCTTATGTTGATCCAGAACCAATTGATATCAAGGAAACCATTTACTTAGAACAGAATCATGAAGAACTTGGGGAGGTAAAAGTGCTGTTGATGTACTGAGCAAGCAGTTTCTCCAAATAGCAAGCTGATGTTTTAAGGGTCAGGCTCCACTTGAAAGCTGACTTGCAGGATTGGCTTTCATATTTTCAGCAATAATGTATAGGAAAGGTTCTGTTCACCCATATTCTGCTCTGCTTCGCCACTCTTGTGCTGAGATTTTAACAGCAGTAATGAAATTGCCTAGTGTATTGCCCAGACAGAAGGTACAGAAAGGGCCACCTGCAGCAGAAGTTCATCATGACTACTTGTTCTTTTGTTGTTAAACTTCTGTTTGGGTTTTATTAACTTAGACCTGTTCTTTTCTTTAAGTAAAAATCTTTGAAATTAAGGTTTGAATGCAACCTGACACTTCTTTTCTTCCACCTGCAAGAGAGAAGTTAAGCAGTTGTAGTCTGCAGAATTTAGTGGAAGGCTTGCTGTGCTTCTGATGTCACCTTGCATTCTAATGATTCCCCAGAGCTGCTATTCCACTTCTGCCGGTTGTTTTATGTATTTGCCTGTACACGGAAATATGACAGGGATTCGTAAACCAAAAATCTTGGTAACAGAAATCAAAATAAGTCTTTTCAGAAATCTCCTCTTTCTCCTTAAGAGAAATGACTATGAGATTTTTTTTTTTCCTACTTATGGAACTTGAATATCTTACACTTTAGTACTTTCTAGTACCATGTCTAGACAGCAATATTTGAGAAAAAGCTGAGGAGTTTTAAGTGACAAAGTTTTGAGTATGCATTTTAGAACTGTTCTGGAAAAGGGGATGCCTTTCCTTGCTTTCCCTACAACCATTGCTCTTGATTTCAGCAACTATATGGGATAATATCTTCCCTCTTCTTGGACAGAAAGGAGCATGGAGTGTGGCTGCTGGTTTTGCTCAGTTACCCCTAAGTTGTGTATTTTTTTTTAAGGAAAAGCACTGATGGTGCTGACTGATCCCAGGCAGTAAAAAGCGTAGATACGCCATCTTTTATGGTTGGGAAGAGCTGGAAGAATGACCAGCCCTTTGGTGTCTAAGTTCTGCATTTGAGAAGAGAGGAATGCAGGTGATGCCTAGGGAAGGACTAAGGAAGGATTTCTGAACCACATTCTATCTCAAATTTTTCCAGCCTAGAGATAATGTAAACAAATGCAGTTTTTAATGCTGAATACTAGATCTATCATACTTCATTAAAGATCTATCATAAGTGCATTTATAGAAACTTGATCTAACTTCCATAGTTGCTTCAGCATCTCAGAGTGGTTTATTTTAAGTATCCATTTCCCATTCTCACTGCAACCTTAGAATGAGTTGACCTGTCATTTGGAGGATTGTTTGCTTTGTCCTTTCTGTAAGCAGTTTTTTTGGTTCATCCTAGGCAGGTGAGGCTGCTCAGACAGAAGAAGTGTCAGAAGAAAACAAAAGTTTGATTTGGACACTGTTGAAGCAAGTCAGGCCAGGAATGGACTTGTCCAAGGTTGTACTGCCTACATTTATTTTGGAACCTCGCTCTTTCCTGGACAAGCTGTCTGATTACTACTACCATGCAGACTTTCTGTCTGAGTAAGTCAATCCAGTCTCTGGTTTTCATCCTTACCATTTTTTAAAATTAAAACAGTGTCAGATACTGTCATTTTCTGAAAGCTAACTGCCTTGAGAAGTCATATCATAGATCTTGAAGTCTGGCCCTTCTTAAAATTTAATAGTAGTCATGTTGCAGGTGTTTCTGGTTTAACTTCTGAAGACTGGTTGAAAGACTTCAGAAAATTAGTTTAATTTTTTTTCTCCAAGAAGCATATTTTAAATGAGAAACCAATACTAGTTAATTTATTTTTAATACAGTGTTATTTTCTGTCCATATTTATAGTTGCCTGCTCAAATGTAGCTAATAAATTAAAGACTGTAAATTGAAATATTATTCAGCTCAGAGCTCTGCATGTTAGCAGGCTGGTAGTAAAAAGATACCAAAGTAGTAAACCAAATAGAAGAACTTGAGTGGGGGTGGGACAGAATTTAATGTTGCAAAGAACAGACTCAAATATGGAAATACCATTTCTGGTATTTTTGTTTGACTTCAATTTTCAGACAATTATTTGAAAACTTTAAATTTGGTGAGATTGGGCTGAAAGTTTTACAGTAGTACAAATCACAGACCTTCTTTTAGTCAGCTCATACATTCAAGATATGTCACAACAATTGATAGTATAAGTGATGCAATACTGATACTTGATCTGTGTGTTATGTTTCACAGAGCTGCTCTTGAAGAGAATGCTTACAATCGCATGAAGAAAGTAGTGAAATGGTATTTATCAGGATTCTACAAAAAGCCAAAGGTATACTTTCACATATTATTTTGTCTTTAGTCATTGTGTCTAGTTTGAGGACTCAGGAATATGCTGGAGTAAGTTTTTCTTCTTAAATTTATACTTTAATGCACTTACTAAAAAATCAAAGTTAAGTTTGCGTTGTTTACAGAAACACATCATGGAAATTTTTGGTCCCTAGCCATTCAATTCAAGCTATATTCAGTTGCATTTGTCCCTTGGAGTAGAAGTTGAATTAAATGTTTTTTTACAAAGTTGAGCCAGCTCTATATTTATCATTCTTCAGTGATATAACAGTCTGAAATTGGAGGACTAATGTTTCCACTACATCATTTAGCTTTGCAGTAAATATTCTTCATAGTCGTATTGTTGGGAAATAGTATTGACAGAAAGTACTTACTACCTAACTTAGGATAAAAGCTCTGTAATAATTCTGCAAAACCAAAAAAAACCCTTACACTCTGTGCATCCTTACGTGTAGAATAGTTTAGTTGATATACTGAATGGATGATTTCCTTAGAATGAAGAGCAGACTAATTGAGCATAATATTCAAATGATGAAATCAAGTACCATGTACTTTAGCATATATATGATAATGATTTTTTTTCCTGTGTGTCTTATCTTCAGTGATAGACTGATAAAGTGTTTTGTGACTTGTGTAAGTGCACAGTATGGTTACTCTCTATTCAATTTCTGTTTAGGGACTAAAAAAGCCGTACAATCCGATACTTGGAGAGTTTTTCCGCTGCATGTGGATTCATCCAAGGACAAACAGCAAGACTTTTTATATTGCAGAACAGGTAGATGCAATAACTGGAAAAAATATTTTAAAGAAAAATAAATGGATTGTATATTTGTGCTAGTTAAATGCTATGGTAGTTTCAGAAAATATATTGAAGTGTTCAGATAGCATCCTAAAACCTCTCCTGGTGAGCATAGTTTTCTTACAGATGTCTCTTTTAAGTGTGTCTTCCTAAAGAGAGGGAGGGAAGAAAGTGTTTCCAGTACTTCTGTTCCTCTTCCCCTCAAACAATTCATGTGCTGATTTTCTTAATTCTTGAAATTCAGTAGGTGATTGCTTGATCTTTATCTCTAAAGATTTTAGTCAAACTTTTCATGTATTAACTGCATTCTAATACGTGCAGCCTGAATTTTGCATTGTCACTATTAGCTCAACATTTATACTATATTTACTATATTGCTTGTTTTTGTTTTTCTCAAATATGTGGGTTGTTTTTCCAACAGGTGTCACATCATCCTCCAGTATCTGCCTTCTATGTTAGCAACCGTAAAGATGGTTTTTGCCTTAGTGGTAGCATTCTGGCCAAATCAAAATTCTATGGTAAATAATGGGGTTTTTTTTGCTTGTATGTGTATTGAGGCATGCACGTGAGCTATGTTTTGTGGATGAAAGGCTTTTAGAAGAGTCAGTGTTTTGGTTGTTGTATTGTCCTTTCCTTACAAAGTTTTTGCGACTTCAGAATTTTAATTTCTATTTTTGAATGTTTTCTATGTTTGAATATTATTTTTATGTTTTAGTTTTTAATTGGAGAACGCTATGTATTAATGTGGCTTCACTAGACAGGGTAGGTTGCAGTGTTAAATATGCTGATGTTCTTAATTGTATTGCTTAGTTATTATTAGGGAATGATTACTGATGTCTTGCAGGGTGAGAAATATGACAGTCTGTCTTTGAATTTCAGGGAATTCATTATCTGCCATACTAGACGGAGAAGGACGGCTAACGTTTCTAAACAGGGGAGAAGATTATGTAATGACAATGCCATATGCCCATTGTAAAGGTAGTGGTTTTTTTCATTCTATAGATGGCAAAGTTACGAGAAAAGAACTTTGTTATTCTAAATAGTTCATTTTTCTAAATAATATGCTGTGTTCTAAATAATGTGCTGTGTTCATGCCTGTCCTCTGGAGGAGAGTGTTCTGAACATTGGCAACATTGGTGGCTCTAGGCTTCCACATATTTTATCAGGAGAAAAATACACATGTTGTTTCAGCCATGATTTAATTTTTGACACAGGAAAAGATTTTTTTTCCTAACTAGTAAGAAATAGTAAAAGCAGATATACATATATAATTATCTGTCACTACGTGACATTAATTTACTGTTTGAGTTGCCTTTTTTTAGAGCAGCTTTGAACTTTTCCACTATTTTCCTCTAGTAAACATGAAAGGCAACGTAGTATCTACACCACAGTGTAATTTGATTAGAAATCACATTATTATAAATCATGAACATTTGCTCTTAGTTTCACTATGGGAAACAAGTCAGTGCTTTGTAAGTTTTCTGGAAGGTAATAGCACAAAATAGGTTGCAGAATTGCTCATTTTTAAGCTGTAACTTAGTATTTTCTACCCATATACTCCAGAATTCTCTTTTAGAATACACAGAATCACACAGGAAAGGTCATCTGAAAATACAGTTTTTCCTCTGGCAGAAGCATTTTTACTCTAGCAATTGTACCCAAGTAACTTAGGGGTTTGGTTTTGTTCAGTTAAAAACATTTGTTTTAGCTGGAGGTTTTTGAGGGGGTTTTTTTGTTGGTTTTTTTTTTCCTCTTGCAGGAATTCTTTATGGAACAATGACCTTAGAGCTTGGAGGAATAGTCAACATCACCTGTGAGAAAACTGGCTACAGCGCAACAATTGAATTCAAACTCAAGGTTAGTGAATGCTGTGAGTGGGCACAAGAAGGAGAATGAACATAATGTCCACTCACATGAGCTAAACAAAGGTTTGTCAACTACTTCTAGATGGCTTCTGAAAAATGCATTTGCCATCCTTGAGGTGGAAACTGATTTAAAGCTGAAAAAACAGTTTTCAAGAAGTATGCACATGGAGAAGGAAACTGTATTCAGTTGAAATTATAGGGCAAACATTAAAGTTGGGAATTGTGTTAACTGACAATTTGCCTTGTCAGTCCACAGGATACATGGGCAGCCTGTCAAAAGGCCAAAGAAAATCCCTGGCAATTGTTGTTGTTTCTACAAAATAAAATCTCTAGTAACAAATGGTCCTTGGCAAAGCTGTGAAATTAGTGTAGCAAATGACTGTGTCCTTCGGGATATTGTCACTGTTTTCTGCATGATTTTCTGTTTTCTTTCCACATATGTTACACAAGACTTTTACTCAGAAAATCTTTTCAGAAGGAGGAAATAAGAAACTACTTACTCTGGTTTTACACTCCTTTAATAGGTAGAATATAAAATATTAAAGATACCAGGGCTGTTTACAGCACATTTCATAAATTCACATTTTTCCTTAAACAAAATATAAGCAAAAATAAAATGTTATTAAAAGAAACATGAAACCATTTCCTTTTGTTTTGCAGCCTTTTTTGGGTAACAATGACAGTGTTAACCAAATATCAGGGAGAATTAAGCTTGGCAAAGAAGTTCTGGCTTTTTTAGAGGGTCACTGGGTAAGTAGTGAGTGATGCTTTTTTATAAATTCTGGCTGATGGTTGAGACAGGTGAAACTAGCTCTTAAATACAAAAAAGACTCACATTTAAAAAAAAAGTTAAGTACTGGTTTTGCAGAAACTATTCAAGCAAGTATAGAATCAACATTGTTCTATTGGCAGCTCTTAAAAGGTGGAAAAGAGCACATTTAAGTAGTTTATGAAGTAGATGAAATGTTGCTTCAAAATGAAGCTTGTGAAATATTTTGGTATATGCATGAGGGCTATTAAAGTTTTTTGGCACCAGCATGAAATATTTAAGGTTATTTCAGTTCTGGTGAGGTGACATGGCATCACTCATTTTTGGATGTGGTAATGATTCCATTGCACCTCTGTTCCAAGCTAGAACCTAGCAAAGAGGGTGGAAATTGAATTTTAAAGTTAGCATATCTAATTATTCTTAACTGCATGCATTCTAAAGAAAATAAGTTCTTATTACAAAAAAAAAAAAATAAATAAAAAAAAAAAAGTCTTATTCCTTGCTTTTTTGTTATTTTGGCACTCTTTGAGATAATTACAATGAAGATACCAATCATATCTGTTACAGGACAGTGAAGTTATTATTAGTGACAAGAAGACAGGTGTTTCAGAGACATTCTGGAATCCAACATCTGATATGAAACAGCGTAGATTACATAGATACACTGTGAAGTTTGAAGAGCAAGATGACTTTGAGTCAGAGAAGTAAGTTCACTTTAGAACCATGTATTTATTTTACCAAAATAAAACTCATAATCTTCTCCAAATTAGAAGAAATTATCATTACTTTCCCATGTTTGATGATACTAGCTTTTGATGATAAAAGTAACATTGTTAAATATAAGATCATTATTTATTATTATTATTATTTATATAGTTATATATATTTATTATTATACCTTATAATCAGGAAATCTTGATATAAATGTATATAAAATATCTATTAAAATGGTAATATGGGTAATTTGGAGGGTGGTCCATTTACTTAGCCTATAATTGAGGAAATTGTTTGCAATTCTTTCCGTGAGCCAGATTGTGACACTAGTGACTCTTGTGTTTTGTTCATTTGTCAGGCTTTGGCAACAAGTGACAAAAGCAATAAATAATAAAGACCAAACAGAAGCTACTCAGGAGAAGTATATTCTGGAAGAAGCTCAGAGAAAGAGTGCCAAAGAGAGGAAACTTAAGGGTGAGGAGTGGACATGCAAGCTGTTCGATCAGGATCCAGTCACAGGAGAATGGCACTACAAATATGCTGAGTGAGTCCTGGAGTGCTTGGTAATGTTGCTGAGCCTCTTCCTGTGGTTTCAGCAACAAAAGAACTAATACATATAGCTTATTTACGTATAGCGATATAGCCTTGCTGTGTTACAGATTTTTTGGGGGCATGGGAATTTGGGGTGCATTGTCCTCCCTTTTTTCCCCCTAGACTGACCACAACATCTACATAGATTTTCCCAAACTGGAAAATATGATACATATGGGCATACCAGCTGGAAATCAGAAAATCTAGTGTCTGAAAATAAGGGACAATCCTGTGCTTAGCTGGATTGAGCCATTTAACTTGCTATATATTAGAATAATTCTGAGACTAGCAGGTTGACAGCAATAATTAATGCTGGGATCAGGTAGCTCTGCCTGACTGTCAAATATGTCCTGGACAGGAGTGTCTGTGAATCTCTTTGTGTAATGCTGTGAGTCAGAAGCTGAAGATGTAGCTGTGTCCCTGACTCCTGAAAGGATGCATTCTGTGTCCTCACCAATGTTTCAAAAGTCAACTTGAAGCTGAGCCCTTCACTAGTAATGGTTTTCACAGAGCACCCATGTTCTGCTAAGGTTTTTTTTCAGTACTCAGCTTGCTTCTGTATTGTAGGGTTTGCAAAAGTAAAATAGCCAAAGGTGATACACATAAAGTTAAGTAACTTTGAACCCATGGTTGCTGGAAGCATGTTTCCATGGCTAAACCTGGGAGGCCTTTACCTTTCTGTTCAAGAATGGAGATATTGAGGTAATGGCCTAAGTGTACGTACAGGAAAGAGTACAAAATCCCAAGCATTCTACATGTCTCCAGCAAATTTGCAACTTGGAGGTTTCCTGGAACCAAACAAGGAATCTGTGTGCTCAACAACTCTCAATATATTTATTTTCCATGAATTTCATTGGTTTCTTATTCAATTTGTGCAGACTTTCATCACTGAAAACATCATACAGCAGGGAAATTCCCCAACTAGACTCAGTGCTCAGTGAAGCACTCACTCTTGGTTTGAATCCTCTAGTGCTGTTGATGGCTCTTCCTGTTGGCAGAGTTGTGAACAGTCGATCTGAATTGACAGCCCGTACTCTTTAACCCTTTGCAAAACCATTAGGAAGAGAACCATACCTGAAATCTCTTAGACTCAACCCTGCAGCTTTAAGATCTATCTTGTTAATATGCATTATTTCTGATGTCCTTGAGGCCTTGTGGTTCAAGGATGTGCCACAGAAATTTTGCTGTGTGCCAGAAAGCAGTCTGCGCTGACAGCATTCCCTGGAAGAAGCCTCTCTCTCCTTTCAAGCTTATAATGCTGGCTCACCACCTGGTCCATGTAGAGAGCAGTCTTCTACACTTACTGTCAAAGACGTTCAGTGAGCTGGAGCATTTGTTAAGGTATCGGGATTATGGATTTAGCATCTGGATTACAAGTAGAGAAGAGAGCAATGCCTGGTTCTTAACCCATTTACCTCAGATGACATTTAATTCAAGTCAGGTTAAGCTAAGATGTAAGTGCAGGTCTGTGTTCACAACATCTGAAACAGCTACAGCTCTTTAAAAGGCATACAGGAGGACACGAAAGGAAATCCGTGTTTAATCTACTCTCACTGAAGCTGTGCGTCAGAACATCCTTCCTGCAGCTCACTTGCGGTTTCTGTCCTGAAAAGTCTGTCATCAGTGGTGACGTTGGTATTTTCCTTTGACTGCTTGTTGCTCTCCAGTGAGCTATGCTGTTGTGTTATTTTTAAAATTCTCTAGCAGACTGTAATTGGTAAAGCACTCTTAAAAATTCAGTACAACAAAACTGTGCATAGTGTCTCATGAAACCAGTCTTGATTAGCATAAGCCACTTTGGGGTGAAAGTAGGTTTCAGGCAATTGATTCTTAAATTCTGCTTCATAGGCATCTTTTAAAAGGACAAAAAGAAAACAAAAAGCTGTCTAAAGATTTTTGAATTCCCCTAATTTCCCTGTAGTTGTAAAATAATAACTGTATCTGAAGCAGGAAATCTTTCCATGTTTGCAAATACATATGATTGGCAAAAAGAATTCATAATATTGTTGGTTAATCTAACAGTTTGTGCACAGTTGTGACCCCTGTCAGCTGGCTGGGGGTTTCATCTGGACTTGAAGCTCATTTTTTAGCTCTATTGGCCCTTCAGCTTAAGACTGGACCATAGGTAGAAGATAAGATCATGATGCCATATCTGATTTCTATACAGGGTGAGTTTTAGCCTCTTCATATGGAGTAGTTTCTGAGCAAGGAAATATTTCTTATTTAAATTGTTGTAATGTTAATATTATTTACTTTGTCTAGTACCAGACCATGGGACCCTTTGAATGATATGATCCAGTTTGAAAAAGATGGCACAATCCAGACAAAAGTTCGACATCGGACACCAATGGTATGTTCCAGTTCTGACAGCACATGCAAAATCCAGGAGCTTGTATATGTTATTCATTATGTGTATATAGATCATCAGAGCAATGAGGTTAATGGGAAATGTTAGTATCCTACAAAAATGTTGTTCACACAGCCCATACAACATCTTTCACTTCTGTGTTGCATCCTAAGCAGTAGAAATTTACTTGGTTGGATAGGAATATAAAATACGCAAACTTGAGCTCAGCAGTTTAATGTGTACTTTCCCTTAGATGGGAAGGTGCACAAAATTCAGACTGCTATTACATAAAAAAATTTAACTCGTACTCCTATTAGATATTGTGCTCTTAACTATCATTGTTGGAATGTGCTGCTTTGCTACAGTTCTGGTTCTCTGGAAATAACCCATAAATTCATCAATTTTAGGTTACTGTTCCAAAAATCAAACGAAAGCCAGCCAGTCAGAAGAAAGGAGAGTGTGGTTTCTCATCCCCAGAGCCTGATAACCAGGATTCCTCTGGGAGTGAAGGTACAAAAAGATACATTTACATATAGAAATAATAAATTTATGTGACAACTGAAGAGTTCAGTGTCACACATACTCCTCTTATCTCAAATGTTTTTATTATGCTTTAGATCTATCCAATGTGTGAAGCACATTCTGGAAAACAAAAGGAACAGAATGGCTCATGTTTTTAATTGCAGATTTTCTTGTCTTTTTAAATGCAGTGTAGATAGACTTAAGTGCTGCACATACTTGATATCTAGGGGAAAAGAATGGTGTTTATAAACTGTTTTCTTTCTTAAATGGTTAATTGATTTAATTTGTAGATTACTATGTGGCTAGAGGGTAGATTTTTGTTGTTGATAATATTTGCAGAAGCTAAACAATATGATGAGTGTTCAAAAGATCTTTCAAGCATTTAAGTTGCTGTCCTGTGGTGTAGGTGACTCTGAAATAAAGTTTTCAATAGAAGCTAGTTAGAAAATTTTCTCCTCATTTTTACTTCAGCTTTAGTTTGTCATTCGTACTTTGTTCCTTTTATGGCAGCAGTTACTTCAGTCAATTATATCTGGCTTTTGTATCCTTCTAGCACAACTTTTGAAGCATAATACAAGAATAAGGAAAAAAGGGACAGATCTTGGTGAACTGCAGGGTGCCATTGAGTCTATAAAGGACACACAGGAAGACATTAAGAGGTAGTACTAATTAAAATGCTTTAAAATGGTTTACAGAGTAGTAATCTCATATGATTTTTTTTTTGCCATAGAGGCTGGTATGTATCTTTACTCTTCTCAAATATTCATTGCTCATTGATGTTTCTTAGTTTTCCCCTAAAGCTGCCTTCTGTAGAGGGCCCTAACATAGTAAAAAATGTCAAATTGTCTAGTCGGTAATTTACAGGATATTGTGTTCTGTCTTACAGGGAGATCATGGCACTACGAAATAGAGTTGCTTCTTATTCATCACCCTGGGACTACCATTCCTTGCAGTTTAAGCACTATGTCTTCATTGTACTCATGGTTCTGCTGCAGCTTATCATTAATTTCTTGTTCAAATAAGTGTGAACAAGGGCCTTCTTGAACTCGAATGATCAAACTGTTACTGGGGACCACATTTTAAGCTGGACTTTAAATGATGCAATATTATGTAAAAGAACCGTGTAGCAACAACTTACAGAACTTTGCCTCAGTGTTCATGGTTCAGAATCATACTTGTGTCTACCCAGTTGCAGTAAGAATTGTGTAAGTGCCAGTACACTCTTGCTCCTGGTGTGTGCCTCTGTCTCGCAGTCATACGACATCAGCCTTGTGTTTATATTGCGTCATACCGATGAATCTGCACCACAGAATAGATCAAGTTAAACATTGAGGTCAGACCCCATAGGTAGGATGTGATTCCTATTATGGTAGAATGATAGACAGGCATTCTTCATTACATATAAACTTATCATTTTTGTAACAAAGAAACTTTTGGAGTAGCCAACAGCTTTTGTATATGGCTTTGGGTGTTTGGAAGTAAACTTTTGTTTAAGGTCAAACAAATACATTATTATATGAAAAATTATGAGTGTTAGGAAATGGCAAGTAAAAAGCTAAAGTCTTTGGGAAATCTGCAACATAATGTCCTTGATTGGTTTTGGAAGTATAAGGTTTTTATCCTGAATTACTATAAGCTTGTAAGCCAGCTATTTTATAGTTTTAAAACTTTAGATTTATCATAAAAACATTCCCACATCTACTGTACAGAGCACATTTTTAACAGTAAAACAGCCAGGGAGGTACTGTTTTGGTCTACTCTCTCATGAGTTGCAAATGTCAAGGATTTCTGGTATTTTTGTAAGTCTTGAAAAATCTACAGCTTTGGATTTACATTTGTGTATGGCCATGTCATGGTAAGCAGACAGACTGCTGATGCCACAACTCATGGTTATTTTTGAAACAACATGTGGAGAGGTGTGCTTAGTGTGTAGCTTGAGCTCAGTCTCCGAAAGGCAATGTAGAATAGGACTCAGCTACTGTCATGAGTAGACTTGCAAATGAAAATGTGTGTGTTTACACAGGGAAAGGTCAGAAATTGTGTGATGGCTAACACCACATATCTCAAAACAAATAAGAAGAAAATCCAAGTGTTTGTGAAATCTCTCTTTACTGCAAGTATATACTACCTACCAGAATACATGGATGCACCTTCTTAGTATGCTGTAGCCATACAAATTCATGCAAAGCTTAAATTCAAAACCAGGGTTTCTAACATTTTTTATTTGAAGAAATATATGCATGTATAGAATTTGTAAAATTCCAGCAAAAAATGTAGTGCTGGTGTTTATCTGGCGAGTTCCCTGTGCCAGTCAAGCATACCAAGGCAAAAAGGGGCTGTAGAAATGAAAAGGTATTTTCAGTACTCCAGGTGAGACAACAGGAGGATGAGTGGCACAATGGACAGCCAAGTTCGATTTCAGAGGATCCTCTCAGAAATCAAATCCATCCTGGGCAGTGGAACAGTTTGAAAGTCATGTTTGGCTTTTTGCCATGGCCAGGTTATGCCTCTGCCTTGGGCAGCCTACCTGACTCTCCAGGTGATCTGCCTTTCTGTTCTGCATCAGCCTCACTAGTATTTAGTGAAAATACTGTTTACTCGTTTATCTGTCCAGCTTATATATTTCTGTGGCTGACACTTTCATGCACCTCCCCTTCTCTTTTACCTTTCCTCTTCCTTGGGTCTCAGCTGTGTACAAGTTTATTGTGTAAGCAGTGAACTTCAGCATATTTCGTACAGCTTCACATCAGCATGGTTTGGTCTTGAATAATTTCTCTGGAACATGTTATGTTAACCAGACCTTGTAGCCATGGGCAAGACCAAACCTGGTTAGACTTGTAATAAATCTACAGCTGATGGGGCAAAATTTGTGAACACAGAAAGTCCGTTCATAAACAAAGTAATTACGAATGCTTCAGTCTCTAAATGGAAACTGAAGTTGTTACCCATGTATGAAATGGAACTAGGAAAGCAGAGTATTACGGCATTCACTTGAACATTCTTAGCCTGGAATTTGGCTGTTCATTATTGCACTCAGAGTTCAAAGCTTCATTTGTCTTGAGATCCATTGCAAGCCTTTAAACATACTCTGAACGTGAGAATAATCCAATGAGTGAGATTTGGGCAATAACTTCAATCCCCTAAAATAGTACTCTGCTAAATTTGTGGTGCTGAAACTCTTGACTGATAGTTACAAGCTTTTATCTCCCTTGTAAATAGTATCCTTCTGCCTTTTCATGCTGATTTTTTCAATCACTTCTATTCAAGAGCAGTAAATAACACAGTCTGCATGCATTTTTACATGGACCACATGGTAGTAAGAGGATTTGACCCAGCCAGCTGGCTGGCTGGCAGTTTGGTGTTGGACAATGACAGACTAAAAAGATACTCCATAGCTGAAGTTCATGCTCAACTCAACAGAACAGAGCAAAACAAAATCCTTATGCTTAATTTCCTTTTCAACTTATTTTTTAGAGCTGAATTCCGTTGAAAAAGTGGTTTTAATGATGATCTGGAAAGGTAAAGGATATGTGATGAAACTTCTTGAAAAGTAAAATTGCAGACTTCTGTGAGACTTTATGATTGGATAAATTCTGAAAAGTACAGTGAATACCTGGTAATTCTTATTTTGCTGGGATTTGTATGTTCTCTCATTTGAATAGAACAAAGAAACTTCTTCCCTAATTTTTACTGTACAGTTGGTCACAGACAGGTATGGATCCTTTTCTTTAGTGTGTCACCATTGTCCTCTTTAGCCATGATGTACAGCAGACCTTGACTACTACCTGTTTAAGACTGAGCTCTGCACATGTATAAAAATTGATTGTACAGTTTGCAGATGTTTGAGGGCTGTGGCCTTCTAGTTTTTAAAGTTTATAACAGCACTTGTCTTCACATTTGATTTCCAAATCCTGTTTTGTTTGGGTTTCTTTCCTTGTACAGGAAATATCTGCAGAATTTACTGCCATATGGTTTTGTTGGGTTGGTTTGTTTGTTTTCAAATGCACTCTATGCCTTTAATTTGCCATTTAGGTACCGGTTGCCTAATTGGGTACAGATAACCTAAGCTAAGAAAAAGTAAATATGCCATGTGAAATGCAACAAGTATCATTCTCAGTAGATGATGTTTCTTGAATTTCATGTGTTGATTCCTTTTAAATAGATGGTATTAATTGATGAGGGTGTATAGCCCAGTTTTCATGTCCTTCCTCCCACTTGTGAAATCTCACAAATTTATTGGCAAGGGTTTCCTGTAAAATGTAATGGTTACAGTTACTTTTTTTTGTTTGTTGTTTGCCGCCCTTCTGTGCCTTTGGCAATTTTCTTTCTTCCTAGACTCGTGTTTATGAAACAGATTGTAATTCAGTGTTTCTTGAAGGCTGTTATTTTTAGCTATTACTATTTTTGTGTAAATAATGTGTAACAAAAATTCTGTACATCTCTTAAGTTTTAATTATTTTTATTTCAAGAGTACCCACAAATCACAGAAAATTTAGCAGATATTCAAGTATTGTAAACAGTGCCTTCTTGATGGGTTTCTATGCTGTTTGGAGACATGTAAAGATTTGCCAGATTTGTGCCATATATAATATCAGACCTTTTGTGAGGGCTGTTGTGTTTGAGAACTGATGTTCCTGCTTAGTCAGACTCCGGGGGTGGGGAAAAAATCAGCTCTTGAAACATTACACTATTCCTTCTTTTCTGGATGGTAAGGATCTGGGATGGGTATAGTGAAGCTGCACTACTTTGTGGTAAGACAGAAAGAGCTCGAACGCTGTAACTTCAAGGCGAGATTATTTAGGCTTTTTCTCCTTTCTGTCCTACCCTGACCTTTGGCTCTGCCAAGCGGGAAAATCAGCCCTCAGGACACAGCACCCGCTTCCCCGTCCCGCGTGTCCCGCCCTGTCCGGCACCCGGGATCCCCGCTTTGTCTGAGGGCTCTGAACTGTTACGGGCCGGCTCCAATAAAGATGTGTCGCACCTCCGCGTCTCTGGGCTCTGTGTGCCGCTCCCTCTCCCGCCCCTCGGTCCCCTCAGCGCGGGGTCCCTGTCCCGCCCCTCAGCCGCTGCCGGGGCGCGGCCGTGACGCGCGGCGGGCGGAAGGGGCGGCCCGGCCATGGCGGCCA